>NW_027152363.1:80000-332500 GCF_040937935.1 Hyperolius riggenbachi | reverse complement strand
TTATTTGTGTGATATCTGTCCATTGTTCTCCGCTAATAAAAATGTTATGAAAACAAACAGCAAGCTGCTTGCTAGCCAGGACCAGGGCTAAAGCCCATTCTACACGGGGAGATGTGGAGGCGATCCAGCGGCTCGATTAGACGCCGGATCGCCTCTTCCTCATCCCCGCGCGTACCCGCCACGTCCCCGTTCACCGCGCGTGCGTCAGATGTAAATATACACAGCATAATGCAGAGCTTGCCTGGAGGGTCAGTGGGCAAACATCTGTCTGGTCTCTCCCCATTGTTATGACTGCATGTGTAGATTAGGTGTTAAACAAGTTGAAAAGTTTTTGACAGTCCCTAGACTCCAGGAGGGCTGCTTACGGACTTGTGTGAGGGACCGGCAGAGACAGGAGTCCTACAGGCAAGAAGCCTCTGTGTGATGCGGGACTGAAATACAGATGAGCTCTCTGCTCCATCTCAGGCTATTCTCAATTTCTCTCCACTCCTCCTCTCTCTGGGCTAGTGTACACCAAAATCACAATAGCAATCGCTAGCAATTTGTGGGTGCGATTTTGTTAAGTGATTTTCAGA
The DNA here is from genome assembly GCF_040937935.1 of Hyperolius riggenbachi. Lineage (NCBI taxonomy): Eukaryota > Metazoa > Chordata > Amphibia > Anura > Hyperoliidae > Hyperolius > Hyperolius riggenbachi. Next base: position 331,925 of record NW_027152363.1, on the reverse strand, counting down.
GCGATTTTTGACCTGATCCAAAAAATGCCACATGCAGCATGCTTGCGATTTTTTAAAAAATCACAACACTGCTGTGGGAACACCGTCATAGGGTAACATTAGCCAATCGCTGTTGATTTGAAAAACACTCAGACAGGGCCGGGCCGAGGCATAAGCTGGAGAGGCTCCAGCCTCAGGGCGCAGTGTAGGAGGGTGCGCAGAATTCATTCAGCTGTCATTCCTAATTGTGTATGAAGCAGAAAGAAATAATAAAAGGGGATACATAGCAGTGACTGCAAGCCAGATAACTAGATATTAAGGTGTTGGGGAGGTTGTGGGCCCTGTGGCGCCTCTCAGTCTAATAGCAATCAGTGTGTGACGGCTGGGGTGGGAGGGATGGGGAGGGGCCTCTTAGTCTAATAGCAATCAGTGTGTGACGGCTGGGGTGGGAGGGATGGAGGGGCACACTTTGCTGTCTCAGCCTTGGGTGCTGGAGGACCTTGTCCCGGCTCTGCACTCAAAAGCACTCTTGGTGTGCCCCAGCCCTCCCTCATTCACTTTTGTTTCCCTCTTCCCCTAGAGCTGGCTGTGTCTTCTTGTGTCATACAGGAAAGCTAAATAAAAGTGCAATCCTGGTGAGGCAAATATCTGCTTCCCTCTCTTTCAGCTTTTCTCTCCTTACCGTTTCTCACTGTCTCTGCATAAGGGCTCAGACACAATATCAGCACTTTTCCGAGAGATTTTCCCGCGATCACGATTTTACCATGATTGTAATGTAAGCCAATTTGAGCGTTTTTTAAAAAGCTCTTAGAAAGCTCTGATGGCTAAAAGCGCTCAGAAAATCTCTTATAATGTCTATGCCCTTAGTATTTGTAGATGAGTTGGGCGCCGGGAGCGCTGAATGACACCTCTTTTGCTGCCACTAAACTCCCTGACGACGTTAAATAAAATATTCTTCCTCCGAGTCATTGCAACTCTGAGGGAGGTGTCATTTGGGGTACAGCGATCACCGGAGCCTCGATTAACCTTAAAAGCCCCGCACAGCATATTATTGCTTCTATGGGGCTCCTGGTTTGGGTAACCGGCGCTGAGCGTCGTGCACCAAAACCACCTGCTTTGCCTTCTCTCTCCTCTCTCCAATATTCTTATTAGAAACCATAATGTAAAGCTGGCCATAGATGCATCAATTGTTACAGGCAGATTCTTTCACTATGATCCAATCATAATAGCTTTTCCGCCTGTCAGTACTTAGTATGGATGTGGCCTATAGGGTTTCATACTATAGTAAAGTGGGTTGTGTGCAGGCAGTGATGCACTGACACTGACCACCAAAAATGCATTGATGGGGGGGTTAGTGAAAACAGTGATGGAAGGAGGGGTACCAAAACTTCAGAAATTAAGCATTAGGGATCATGGTGCCAGGAGGGAGGTCAGTAAACATGTGTTACCTGACTGAGGGAGATGGTGGTCTGGTAAAGGGGGAGGGGATATCCGAGATGGAAGAGGGGCATATTTGAGTTATTAGCAGAGATGGTGGCAAAGGGGAGGGAGGACATAAGTGTGGGGCGGGGGGAGGAATGATCCTCGGGGAATTAAAGTGGCCATACTTCTGTTGACATTTGGCTACCTATACTGGGGGGTGACACCTGGCTATATATATACTGGGGGGTCATCTCTACCTACAGTGGGGGGGGGGGGGGTCACTTGGCTACCTATACTGGGGGAACATCTGGTTAACTTTACTGGGGAGCTCAGTCTGGGGAGGAGGAGGAGTTGTTACTAGCCAGAGATTTCAGATGCAGAGGGGAGGAGGAGAGGGGAGTAAAGTAAAGTAAAATTTTCACAGGCTGAGGGCTGGAGATGCAGAACAGCTTGTCTGTGTGTAATGATCACATGCAGAACATGGCAGCTGTCATTGTATCACAAGAAGAAATAATTATATACCATTGAAGCTGTTTGAGATAAGATGTGTAGACAAGTTGCTTGTTATAGTTTTTCATCTCAGACCCGCTTTAAGGGGAGGAGTTAACTGTCCAAACTGGAAAGGGAAGTAGTCTGTAAGAACCTGGTATTTGGGGTATATATGAGTCACTACAAACTCAAATGTAAGTGGCTCAAACTCTGGGATAAAGTTACAGTGATAAGGATACGTTTTTTTCTACCTGCTTTTGATTGCACAACTTATGTTATCAACTTACACGCTTATGTCTACAGGTAAAATATATAAAAAGTACAAGATCAATAAGCTTACCTGCTGCTCCGGACAGATGCTGACTAGAAGATGGAGGGTCATTGGTTCGTGCAGCCCTATCTGGTCTAGCAGTGGGAGCCGGAGTCATTTCACCTGAAAGAGAGATCAGGAAAGTCATTGTCATCTGCTCCTGTAAATCCTGCCTCAGCCACACCAGTCCCTTTCCTTCTTATATACCTTGAGCATGATCCAGTTTCATTTTTCTCCTAAATTTTCTCCTTCCTAGGTGATGTTTTCACATCCTTTTGTTAAATGCCCGTTAATCTCACGGCAAGACAGAGAATCCTCAGATTAATGGTCAGTACTTTTTCACCTACATTTTTGGTCTTGGGTTTTTTGGCGTTGCAGAGTGCTAAAAAGTTGTAAAACAGAACATAACATTTTATCTCCTAGGAGAAAACTTAGGAGATAAAGTAAATTGGATAGGGGCCTCTGTTCCTTCTGATGAAATTGGCTATTTACATTTTCTCTACAGAAAGGAAGAAAAAACTTCTCGTATTAATAATAATCATAATAATAATATTTATAATAATCCAAAAATGTGTGTAAAGCTTTTCTCCTGTCGGCCTCACAGCACTCAAAAGCTGCAGCCACTAACCAGTACACTATACAGCCACTAACCAGTACACTATACAGCCACTAACCACTACACTATACAGCCACTAACCACTACACTATACAGCCACTAACCAGTACACTATACAGCCACTAACCAGTACACTATACAGCCACTAACCACTACACTATACAGCCACTAACCACTACACTATACAGCCACTAACCACTACACTATACAGCCACTAACCACTACACTATACAGCCACTAACCAGTACGCTATACAGCCACTAACCAGTACGCTATACAGCCACTAACCAGTACGCTATACAGCCACTAACCAGTACGCTATACAGCCACTAACCAGTACGCTATACAGCCACTAACCAGTACGCTATACAGCCACTAACCAGTACGCTATACAGCCACCAACCAGTACGCTATACAGCCACCAACCAGTACACTATACAGCCACCAACCAGTACACTATACAGCCACCAACCAGTACACTATACAGCCACCAACCAGTACACTATACAGCCACTAACCAGTACACTATACAGCCACTAACCAGTACACTATACAGCCACTAACCAGCACACTATACAGCCACTAACCACTACACTATACAGCCACTAACCAGTACACTATACAGCCACTAACCAGTACGCTATACAGCCACTAACCACTACACTATACAGCCACTAACCAGTACACTATACAGCCACTAACCACTACACTATACAGCCACTAACCACTACACTATACAGCCACCAACCAGTACACTATACAGCCACTAACCAGTACACTATACAGCCACTAACCAGTACACTATACAGCCACTAACCAGTACACTATACAGCCACTAACCAGTACACTATACAGCCACTAACCAGTACACTATACAGCCACTAACCAGTACACTATACAGCCACTAACCAGTACACTATACAGCCACTAACCAGTACACTATACAGCCACTAACCAGTACACTATACAGCCGCTAACCAGTACACTATACAGCCGCTAACCAGTACACTATACAGCCGCTAACCAGTACACTATACAGCCGCTAACCAGTACACTGTACAGCTGCTAACCAGTACACTGTACAGCCGCTAACCAGTACACTGTACAGCCACTAACCAGTACACTATACAGCCACTAACCAGTACACTATACAGCCACTAACCAGTACACTATACAGCCACTAACCAGTACACTATACAGCCACTAACCAGTACACTATACAGCCACTAACCAGTACACTATACAGCCACTAACCAGCACACTATACAGCCACTAACCACTACACTATACAGCCACTAACCAGTACACTATACAGCCACTAACCAGTACACTATACAGCCGCTAACCAGTACACTATACAGCCGCTAACCAGTACACTGTACAGCCGCTAACCAGTACACTGTACAGCCGCTAACCAGTACACTGTACAGCCACTAACCAGTACACTATACAGCCACTAACCAGTACACTATACAGCCACTAACCAGTACACTATACAGCCACTAACCAGCACACTATACAGCCACTAACCAGTACACTATACAGCCACTAACCAGTACACTATACAGCCACTAACCAGCACACTATACAGCCACTAACCACTACACTATACAGCCACTAACCAGTACACTATACAGCCACTAACCAGTACACTATACAGCCGCTAACCAGTACACTATACAGCCGCTAACCAGTACACTGTACAGCCGCTAACCAGTACACTGTACAGCCGCTAACCAGTACACTGTACAGCCACTAACCAGTACACTATACAGCCACTAACCAGTACACTATACAGCCACTAACCAGTACACTATACAGCCACTAACCAGTACACTATACAGCCAGAGGCGGGACAAGGTCCTCCAGCGCCCAAGGCTGAGACACCAAAGTGCGCCCCTCCATCCCTCCCACCCCAGCCGTCACACACTGATTGCTATTAGACTAAGAGGTGCCACATGGCCCACAACCTCCCCAACAACTTAATATCTAGTTATCTGGCTTGCAGTCACTGCTATGTATCCCCTTTTCTTATTTCTTTCTGCTTCAAACACAATTAGGAATGACAGCTGAATGAATTATGCGCCCCCTACTACACTGCGCCCTGAGGCTGGAGCCTCTCCAGCCTATGCCTCGGCCCGGCCTTGTATACAGCCACCAACCAGTACACTATACAGCCACTAACCAGTACACTATACAGCCACTAACCAGTACACTATACAGCCACTAACCAGTACACTGTACAGCCGCTAACCAGTACACTATACAGCCACCAACCAGTACACTATACAGCCACTAACCAGTACACTATACAGCCACTAACCAGTACACTATACAGCCACTAACCAGTACACTATACAGCCACTAACCAGTACACTATACAGCCACTAACCAGTACACTGTACAGCCACTAACCAGTACACTATACAGCCACTAACCAGCACACTATACAGCCACTAACCAGTACACTATACAGCCACTAACCAGTACACTATACAGCCACTAACCAGTACACTATACAGCCACTAACCAGTACACTATACAGCCACCAACCAGTACACTATACAGCCACTAACCAGTACACTATACAGCCACCAACCAGTACACTATACAGCCACCAACCAGTACACTATACAGCCACTAACCAGTACACTATACAGCCACTAACCAGTACACTATACAGCCACTAACCAGTACACTATACAGCCCAGTACACTATACAGCCACTATTTAATGCCTCTGTAGTGAAGGGGAAATGTTAGCAGGTTTTTACTGCTCTCTACGTCCCGTAGTACGTTTTACTGCTTTCTACATCCCGTAGAAAGCAGTAAAAACCTGAGAGGTCCTACATTCTATCTGCTGCTGTAATTAATAATTCCGGCCATAACTGCGATGCTGGATCCAGTTTGGCTCTTCCCCCTTCCACACCTGCGCACACCGCTCCTGCGCATAGCGCGCGCAGATCCAATAGCAGAGGCGCGCATGCACATACTTTTGTCCGCAATGGTAGTGCACAATAGCTTTAAGAAACAAACATATGCGCTTAGGAGCAGAAAGTGTTAATGGTCAGCTGACTCCTGTTCTTGGTGTGATGTCAGCTGATCTCTTTGTCAGCTGACATCTAGGTAGGCTGATTTGTGTTTGTCTGAATGTTATGTATGGCCAGCCACTGATTGTTTGACTGGAGTATATAAGGCTGTTCAATGCACTTGTTCCTTGCCCGTGATAGCTCTAGCATGCTGGTTGTTGTTATATTGGATTACCTGGACTTTGACCTCTGCTTGTTTTTGGACCTTCTTTGTTTGCCGCCTGAACTGACCTCTTGCCTGGATTATCGTTACGACTGTTTGCTGCCTGGTTTGACCTCAGATACGTTTTTGACCTCTTTGCCCAGCCCTCCTGTACCGCGATATATATCTGATCGCTGGTGTATGACCCTGGATTGTTGCTGGACTTACTACTCTGAATCCTTGTTTGGCCTGGAAGTTTATTTGCTCACCCTGCATTCAGCTCCAATATCTTGCCTGGGTGTGACCGAAGTCGGGCAGGTGTTGTCTCTTCACCTCCTGTTCAAGCGGGGACGTCCCACATAGGGTGAAGCGTGTGGAGGTAGATTGAGGCATTGGAGCTGATTTGTGAGTGGATATTCCTACAGGCCTGACAGCTGTTTCTTAGAAATCACAAGAGAAACCATAACTGGCTCTCCTCCTTAAAGAAAATCTGCAGTCTCTTTTTTTTTTTCTTGTCATAAAATCCTCTTAAGCATGAATGCCCCAGTTAAATCGCTGCATCCCCGCGGCAGCTGGGTGATTTATTACAAAGTAATTGACCTGCAAAGTTCTACGATTTTGCGGGTATCCTATCATGCTGCCCTGACACGCAGGACTTCTCTTCCTGGAGAGGCTGAGCTTTAGGCTGTAGCTCAGCCTCTCCGCAATTAATCTCTGCAGATCTCTGCCTCTTCCCCGCCCCTCTCAGGGAAAGAAGACTGAGAGGGGTGGGGAGAGGCGGCAAGCCGCAAAGATTAATTGCGGAGAGGCTGAGCTACAGCTGAAAGCTCTGCCTCTTCAAGGAAGTGAAGCCCTGTGAGCTTCGGAGCTCTGCAGGGTTATTTCAGTGTAATAAATCACCCAGCTGCCGTGTGGGGATGTGGCAATTTAACTGGGCATCCATGCTTCAGAGGTTTTTATGACAAAAACAAGAAAAAAAAAAACAAAAGAGACTTCAGAGTCTCTTTAACATGAACACAAACCCATATTACAAAAAAAACAAAAAAAACAGAACAGAAAAAAACAGATACTCACCTATGGAGAGGGCAGCCTCTGTGTCCTCTAGGGCCTTCCCGTTCCTCTCAAAGTGCTTATGTTCCAGCACCTCCACCCCCAATATTTCGCATTATTACACCGATTGGTTGAATACTGCTCTGTGCTACCACAGGAGGCTTCAGAAGTCTTTTGGATCCCGAGTGCTTCTGAAGATGGGCTGCTCCATACTGCGCATGCATGCGCATGCTCTCTCTTTCGGTACTCACGCATGCGCAGCTGCCTGTCTTCTGGAGCACTCAGGCTCCCAAAGACTTCTGAAGATTCTGTGGTGGCACATTCAATCAGGGATGATGGTGCTGGACCGTGGGGACCATGAGTATAATGGGAAGGCTGTATAGGTCCCAGAGCCTTCCCTTTTATTTTAGTATGGGTTTACATTCACTTGAATGCACAGCTTTAGTTTTACTGAAAGCAATGATTAGGCATTGCTGACATATTTCTCAGCAATGGATTTTCAATAGCCTTCCAGTGGCCTGAAAAGGGAGGACTCACCTCCTGCAGGAATGATGCGGATGCCTCTGAGTGCGCTAGACAATTCAGCTCTGCTGATGCAGAAATGGTTGTCTGCTGACCGCCATGTTTCACAGTGAGGAGTGCTGCAGAGGCAATATACTCCGGTACTTTTATTTTCCACACTGCAGGAGAAGTGCATTTTTAGCACTATTGCTCCTGGACTCTGCAATGAGGGGCTGCAGTGAGTGGGTGGACTGCCTGGTGACACCGGCACTTCCTGAATTCAAGGGTATATTGCCTAAACTTAAGGTGGATCCAAGAAAAACTTTTACTCATTGCATAATTGTGTTTCTTTCATATAGTTTATAGGGCATTCCTCAAGCCAAATACGTGTTTTGTTTTGGTTTAATAGCCTAATTCCCTATAAACTAAACAAGCCTCGCCCACTGCTTCTCCACAGTGGCTTGGCACTCTCAGATCCATGTAGCAAGGGCTTATGGGAGCTCAGTCTGGGGAGGAGGAGGAGTTGTTACTAGCCAGAGATTTCAGATGCAGAGGGGAGGAGGAGAGGGGAGTAAAGTTTTCACAGGCTGAGGGCTGGAGATGCAGAACATGGCAGCTGTCATTGTATCACAAGAAGAAATAATTATATACCATTGAAGCTGTTTGAGATAAGATGTGTAGACAAGTTGCTTGTTATAGTTTTTCATCTCAGACCCGCTTTAAGGGGAGGAGTTAACTGTCCAAACTGGAAAGGGAAGTAGTCTGTAAGAACCTGGTATTTGGGGTATATATGAGTCACTACAAACTCAAATGTAAGTGGCTCAAACTCTGGGATAAAGTTACAGTGATAAGGATACGTTTTTTTCTACCTGCTTTTGATTGCACAACTTATGTTATCGACTTACACGCTTATGTCTACAGGTAAAATATATAAAAAGTACAAGATCAATAAGCTTACCTGCTGCTCCGGACAGATGCTGACTAGAAGATGGAGGGTCATTGGTTCGTGCAGCCCTATCTGGTCTAGCAGTGGGAGCCGGAGTCATTTCACCTGAAAGAGAGATCAGGAAAGTCATTGTCATCTGCTCCTGTAAATCCTGCCTCAGCCACACCAGTCCCTTTCCTTCTTATACACCTTGAGCATGACCCAGTTTCATTTTTCTCCTAAATTTTCTCCTTCCTAGGTGATGTTTCACATCCTTTTGTTAAATGCCCGTTAATCTCACGGCAAGACAGAGAATCCTCAGATTAATGGTCAGTACTTTTTCACCTACATTTTGGTGCTTTTTCATAGTTGCAGAGTGCTAAAAAGTTGTTAAAGAGAACCTAAACGGAGAAGGATATGGATTTTTCCCTTTAAAATAATACCAGTTGCCTGACTCTCCTGCTGATCCTGTGTCTCTAATGCTGGGAATACACAATTAGATTTTTCAACTGATTTACTGCCCAATCGATTTTCTGATCATTTTTTAAATTTATTTCCATTCACTTCTATGAGAAATCGATCAGAAAAACAATCAAAAATAAGATCGGACATGTCGGAAATTATCTATCAAACCATCTATCTGCCAAAAAATCTCATGGGGCTTGATTCACAAAGCGGTGCTAACTGTTTAGCACGGGTGTGCTAAACAGTTAGCACGTGCAGTGCCGTTCGCGGACTTTTGCGCGTGCAATTTGCCGCAAATTGCACGCGCAAAAGTCTGCAGTCACGCGAATCGCGGCACTTTGTGCGCGCAAAAGTCTGCGCACAGCACTTCACGTGCTAACTGTTTAGCACACCCATGCTAAACAGTTAGCACCGCTTTGTGAATCAAGCCTATGGTGTATTCTCAGCATGATACCTTTAACCACAGCCCCTCAACAAGCATGCAGATCAGGTGCTCTGACTGAAGTCAGGCTGGATTAGCTGCATGCTTGTTTCAGGTGTGTGATTCAGCCACTACTGCAGCCAAAGAGATCATCAGGACTGCCAAGCAACTGGTATTGTTTAACAGGAAAAATCCAATTACCTCTCAGTTCAGGTGCACTTTAAACAGAAGATAAGATATTATCTCCTAAGAGAAATCTTAGGAGAAAAAGTAACTTAGATAATGGCCTTTGCCTGTTCTGATGAAAGTGGCTATCTACATTTTCTCTCTGGAGAGGAAGAAATAGCTTCTCTTGTTAATGCCTCTGTAATGAAGGGAAATGTTAGCAAAGGGGACATAGACAGCAGTAAAAAGCTGAGAGGTTCTACATTCTATCTGCTTCTTCTTGGAAATCACAGAGAAAACATCACTGGCTCTCCTCTTTAAAATGAATGCAAACTCATATTAAAAAATCAAAAACCCAAACAAACAAACAAACAAACACACAGACACTAACCTTTGGAGAGTCACAATTTTGACAGAGGTTAGAAAGAATAGCATGTCACGGCCACTGACCAATTCTCAATCATTTCACCGCCACTGATAGCTCCCCTTACCTTAGGCAACTCTTAGTTTTTGCTCCAAAAATACTGATATGTACCAATTTTAGTAAATACAGTTTGTGCCCCTAAGTGCGTGCAATACCCCATCTTTAAAGCCATGACTCCTTTAAGTCCCCTACCCCACCATTGTACAGTGGCAGCCAGTGGCGTAGCTAAGGAGCTGTGGGCCCCGATGCAAGTTTTACATTGGGGCCCCCTAGCACTCTATACATAACAATTGATACGACGCACCAAAACCTGCCCATGGCAACTACAGTGTCAGAGGTGCAAGAAGGGGATGGGGAACAGTTTGTTAATGATTACCACTAATCAAAGTATCTATTAGAAGTGATTATTATGAGCACAGGACTAATAGAGAGCTAATACTGTAATTGAGGCGAGGGCCCTTCGGGGCCCCTCTGGCCCAAGGGCCCCGATGCGGCCGCTACCTCTGCACCCCCTATTGCTACGCCCCTGGTGGCAGCCCAATGGAAGATTTTGGGTGAGACCTTTTAATGCTGCTACCACCCATTTTGCAAACTATGAACCAGTCCCCTAGTTTCTAACTCTGCAGTTTGGTGACCTTGGCATTAATAATGCAAGAATGGTAGCAATTTCAACTTCCCTACTGAAAGTCAATGGTAAGTTTTAATTGGTTGTGTGTTGCTCCACCCACTTTTGGGCATCCAACAACTAATGATGATTTTTTTTTTAATTTAGGCTGATCCCATGACTATATGATTTAAATCGGGTGAGTGTAATTTCAAAGCTGTAAGAGTGACAGCAATTGTCATATCCTACCTGTGAAAGGCAATCCAAATAAAAGGGGTGCCTCAGTAGGATGGAGGGAGGGATCACTTAGAAAAGCAAAAGCACCCCCCACTGCTATGGGTCGAAAGTGTGTGGATTGTTTGGTGATTCATTGTAATCATAAAACCAGTTGAGACAGAGGTGCTCAGTGTGGTTTTGATGCTGATAAGCTGTATGCTCCTTTTTGATTGGTCTGATGAAGCGGGATTGAGCCCGTGAAACGCGTTGCCTATTTTTCCTGTGGAGTATAAATAAATTGTTGTTTGACTGTTGATGCCACAGTACTTCCTTTGTTTGCTTTTTCTGCATGGATGGGATAGGCCCACCACTGCCCCATCGGTTTTAAGCTCATTTAAGTGACTTTTATTCTATTGGCGCCTCTGGAAAGCTTCTACATATTGCTAAGTCCACCCTTGGTGGAGGGTTGTACCCATCTTCTTCACATCTACAGAGAGCGACTTTTAATCCTGAGTGGGGTCAGGTTAATCTCCCCACCTGCCTTCACAGTGGTTGCCTAATGGTAACCCTGGTTTGTGAGTATTAAATTGTTATATTACTCATTATTAATTTTCATCTATACAATATCACAACATTGGGCTCTTGGTGTCCCCCCTCCCTTTATAAAACCAATTGAGGAGGAGAATGTAGAAATTGGAAGAGAAGTGACCAGAAGAAGAAGACTTAGTCTTTTTCATGCCAACCTAATAAATGGACTGCATGGTGAAGAATGAAAGGAGTTCTATAGAAATGAAGTAGTAGACTCTCTTGCGCATACCTTGACGTCCAGGTGCTCTCCTTCTTCTCTGAGATGTAAGCTTCTTTTTTGACAATTGAAGTCGAGTTTTTTGTAATCTGCAGCTGAAGTCCTTTTCAAGGAGGGTTATTGTTTTTTCTAAAGATTTTAATTTCCTTTTTAGCGTGACGTTTATTTCTCTTTCTTCCTCGGAAGCCATTGGGGCATTTGACCTTGTTGCCAAGTTCTTCACCAAGTGTTTTAGTTTCCTATCCAACACCTTGCTTTTCTTCACCTCTATCAGGTAACGTTGCTGCAAACTCCTAGGGATCCTCTTGGTTTTCTTGCCATATTTTATTAGTCCTGTAAATAATAGACATGCTGGTGAACGAGAACAGCTTTCTTTTCATAAATATGAGCAATCTGTGGTGTCACAGGAAGAATGTCATTAAAGTATATGTAGCTTTCTTAAAGCCCCACTTCACCTAGTTATTTATCATTATTCTGCTGCACTGCTAACATGCAACATAATTGACGATGCCCACCCTTACTGCCTAGCCAATGGCAGCATCCAACATCACTTTGGCAGAAACACTACCATTGGCTGTGGTGGAAGGCCCTTTTTACACTGTGCCTCAGAACATGTGAGGTGTCACCTTGCTAAAGCAATGGCAATGAAAGTCTATGGGGTCCAGCACACTGCACGCTCACCTCATTCCCAACACTAAGTATGCAGAGTGTTGGAGCCTGACTTCCGCAGAGATGCAGAAGTGACAGAAGTCAAATAAGTCAATGGGCATTGCCAATTAGTTTAGCTGGTTGGCAGCACCAGTGCGAAGGGAAATCTTAGCCAAGGGGACATAGACAGCAGTAAAAACCTGAGAGGTTCAACATTCTATATGCTGCTTCTTGGAAATCACAGAGAAAACATCACTGGCTCTACTCTTTAAAGTGACTGCAAACTCATATTAAAAAAAGCAAAAACACAAACAAACACACAGATGCTCACCTTTGGAGAGTCACAATTTTGACAGAGGTTAGAAAGAATACCATGTCACGGCCACTGACCAATTCTCGATCATTTCACAGCTGATGAGCAAACATTTTTTCTCAATCATGCTTTATTGAATCATAATCATATTTCCTATATGTGGATTCACAACGCACTGCTGAATGCAAATATGCACTCCATTTCTTAAATTGACCTATGAACACGGAGAGGCTGGCAAAGTAGGAATGCCCTGGATAGTACATTTTAATTATTGCTTCTCTATAGTAAGTACAGGCCAATTTGAGTTAGCAGCCCCCTTTACTAAGTGTATGTAGAACCCCCAAAATTCTGATAGTGCCCCCTATGATAAGTCTAGTTAGTGCACCAAATGTTCAGATAGCTCCCCTTACCTTAGGCAACTCTTAGTTGTTGTTCCTAAAATATTGATATGTACCAATTTCAGTAAATACAGTTTGTGCCCCTAAGTGCATGCAATACCCCATCTTTAAAGCCATGACTCCTTTAAGTCCCCTACCCCACAATTGTACAGTGGCAGCCCAATGGAAGATTTTGGGTTAGACCTTTTAATGCTGCTACCACCCATTTTGCAAACTATGAACCAGTCCCCTAGTGTCACGATTGGTGTAACACAGAGAGGATCTGATTACCGGTGATCTGCAGTATCACCGATAATCAGATATATAGGCTAACCTCTGGACACCTGAGTAGAGTAGTAGTGTTAGGAGCAACAGTGATACTTAGAGGACTAGGCCTCAGGGCAGTAAGGAGTACTGCACAAATTCCTTCCGGAGACCTGAACTCTCCCAGAGGGAGGAGTCAGACTGAGAGTTAGGAAGGACAAAACGAGAGTGACACTCAGGAGGGAGTGTCACTACCAGGGAAGGGAACCGCCTCTGACAGTAAGGTCGGTTCTCGAGGTCGGGCAAACCAGGTTGTAACCACACAGACAGATACAGTACAGATTCAGCAGGCAGATGTGGGGTCTGATAAACAAGCAGGGTTCGGCAACAGGGAATCAGAAATATCGAGGTACAGAATCAGGAGGCAGATGCAGAGTCTTAGGGCGAGCCGGGGTTTGGCAACAGAGTATCAGAAATAGCAAGGTACAGGATCAGAGTTCAGAAGAATAGTCAGGCAAGCAGAAGGTCATAACAGATAATACAGTATAATTTCCTAACGCTAAGGTGTGAGATCCGTGGCCGTCAACACCTTTGGAAACTATGCTAGAACACAGATACAGACAGGTCTGAGTGCTACCACGTTGTGTTCGCAACGCCAGACAACCAGCAACTGTACAGCCAGCAGTATATATACACAGATACTCTCCAGCACCTCCCTAAGTGCTGGACCAATGAAAAAGAGCAGAGTTGTCAGCTGACCTTTTTCTGGCTGCCATATAAGCTCTGCCTCTCCGCGTGCATGTGCGTCATTCTGAACCTAGAGGGACTATGAGTCCCAGCCACACCAACACCGTCTTGCAATGTTCCTGCTACCCCATGCGCGGGGTTGGTCGCCCCGCTGGCAGCACTGGCGGTGGCCTCCCCGCGCTGGGACAAAGTATCGGTAGCAGGGTCATGCGCGCTAACCGCCGCGTCAGACGCGGCGGTTTCCCCGCGTTCCGCCATGCCCTTCCCGGAAACAGCCGCCTCACGCTGTACAGAGGCGGCTGTCTTTCCGCGTTTCCTCACACCTACTTTCTAACTCTGCAGTTTGGTGACCTTGGCATTAATAATGAAAGAATGGTAGCAATTTCAACCTCCCTACTGAAAGTCAATGGTAAGTTTTAATTGGTTGTGTGTTGCTCCACCCACTTTTGGGCATCCAACAACTAATAATGCTTTTTTTTATTTAGGCTGATCCCATGACTATATGATTTAAATCGGGTGAGTGTAAGTTCAAAGCTGTAAGAGTGACAGCAATTGTCATATCCTACCTGTGAAAGGCAATACAAATAAAAGGGGTGCCTCAGTAGGATGGAGGGAGGGATCACTTAGAAAAGCAAAAGCACCCCCCACTGCTATGGGTCGAAAGTGTGTGGATTGTTTGGTGATTCATTGTAATCATAAAACCAATTGAGGAGGAGAATGTAGAAATTGGAAGAGAAGTGACCAGAAGAAGAAGACTTAGTCTTTTTCATGCCAACCTAATAAATGGACTGCATGGAGAAGAATGAAAGGAGTTCTATAGAAATGAAGTAGTAGACTCTCTTGCGCATACCTTGACGTCCAGGTGCTCTCCTTCTTCTCTGAGATGTAAGCTTCTTTTTTGACAATTGAAGTCGAGTTTTTTGTAATCTGCAGCTGAAGTCCTTTTCAAGGAGGGTTATTGTTTTTTCTAAAGATTTTAATTTCCTTTTTAGCGTGACGTTTATTTCTCTTTCTTCCTCGGAAGCCATTGGGGCATTTGACCTTGTTGCCAAGTTCTTCACCAAGTGTTTTAGTTTCCTATCCAACACCTTGCTTTTCTTCACCTCTATCAGGTAACGTTGCTGCAAACTCCTAGGGATCCTCTTGGTTTTCTTGCCATATTTTATTAGTCCTGTAAATAATAGACATGCTGGTGAACGAGAACAGCTTTCTTTTCATAAATATGAGCAATCTGTGGTGTCACAGGAAGAATGTCATTAAAGTATATGTAGCTTTCTTAAAGCCCCACTTCACCTAGTTATTTATCATTATTCTGCTGCACTGCTAACATGCAACATAATTGACGATGCCCACCCTTACTGCCTAGCCAATGGCAGCATCCAACATCACTTTGGCAGAAACACTACCATTGGCTGTGGTGGAAGGCCCTTTTTACACTGTGCCTCAGAACATGTGAGGTGTCACCTTGCTAAAGCAATGGCAATGAAAGTCTATGGGGTCCAGCACACTGCACGCTCACCTCATTCCCAACACTAAGTATGCAGAGTGTTGGAGCCTGACTTCCGCAGAGATGCAGAAGTGACAGAAGTCAAATAAGTCAATGGGCATTGCCAATTAGTTTAGCTGGTTGGCAGCACCAGTGCGAAGGGAAATCTTAGCCAAGGGGACATAGACAGCAGTAAAAACCTGAGAGGTTCAACATTGTATATGCTTCTTCTTGGAAATCACAGAGAAAACATCACTGGCTCTACTCTTTAAAGTGAATGCAAACTCATATTAAAAAAAGCAAAAACACAAACAAACACACAGATGCTCACCTTTGGAGAGTCACAATTTTGACAGAGGTTAGAAAGAATACCATGTCACGGCCACTGACCAATTCTCGATCATTTCACAGCTGATGAGCAAACATTTTTTCTCAATCATGCTTTATTGAATCATAATCATATTTCCTATATGTGGATTCACAACGCACTGCTGAATGCAAATATGCACTCCATTTCTTAAATTGACCTATGAACACGGAGAGGCTGGCAAAGTAGGAATGCCCTGGATAGTACATTTTAATTATTGCTTCTCTATAGTAAGTACAGGCCAATTTGAGTTAGCAGCCCCCTTTACTAAGTGTATGTAGAACCCCCAAAATTCTGATAGTGCCCCCTATGATAAGTCTAGTTAGTGCACCAAATGTTCAGATAGCTCCCCTTACCTTAGGCAACTCTTAGTTGTTGTTCCTAAAATATTGATATGTACCAATTTCAGTAAATACAGTTTGTGCCCCTAAGTGCATGCAATACCCCATCTTTAAAGCCATGACTCCTTTAAGTCCCCTACCCCACAATTGTACAGTGGCAGCCCAATGGAAGATTTTGGGTTAGACCTTTTAATGCTGCTACCACCCATTTTGCAAACTATGAACCAGTCCCCTAGTGTCACGATTGGTGTAACACAGAGAGGATCTGATTACCGGTGATCTGCAGTATCACCGATAATCAGATATATAGGCTAACCTCTGGACACCTGAGTAGAGTAGTAGTGTTAGGAGCAACAGTGATACTTAGAGGACTAGGCCTCAGGGCAGTAAGGAGTACTGCACAAATTCCTTCCGGAGACCTGAACTCTCCCAGAGGGAGGAGTCAGACTGAGAGTTAGGAAGGACAAAACGAGAGTGACACTCAGGAGGGAGTGTCACTACCAGGGAAGGGAACCGCCTCTGACAGTAAGGTCGGTTCTCGAGGTCGGGCAAACCAGGTTGTAACCACACAGACAGATACAGTACAGATTCAGCAGGCAGATGTGGGGTCTGATAAACAAGCAGGGTTCGGCAACAGGGAATCAGAAATATCGAGGTACAGAATCAGGAGGCAGATGCAGAGTCTTAGGGCGAGCCGGGGTTTGGCAACAGAGTATCAGAAATAGCAAGGTACAGGATCAGAGTTCAGAAGAATAGTCAGGCAAGCAGAAGGTCATAACAGATAATACAGTATAATTTCCTAACGCTAAGGTGTGAGATCCGTGGCCGTCAACACCTTTGGAAACTATGCTAGAACACAGATACAGACAGGTCTGAGTGCTACCACGTTGTGTTCGCAACGCCAGACAACCAGCAACTGTACAGCCAGCAGTATATATACACAGATACTCTCCAGCACCTCCCTAAGTGCTGGACCAATGAAAAAGAGCAGAGTTGTCAGCTGACCTTTTTCTGGCTGCCATATAAGCTCTGCCTCTCCGCGTGCATGTGCGTCATTCTGAACCTAGAGGGACTATGAGTCCCAGCCACACCAACACCGTCTTGCAATGTTCCTGCTACCCCATGCGCGGGGTTGGTCGCCCCGCTGGCAGCACTGGCGGTGGCCTCCCCGCGCTGGGACAAAGTATCGGTAGCAGGGTCATGCGCGCTAACCGCCGCGTCAGACGCGGCGGTTTCCCCGCGTTCCGCCATGCCCTTCCCGGAAACAGCCGCCTCACGCTGTACAGAGGCGGCTGTCTTTCCGCGTTTCCTCACACCTACTTTCTAACTCTGCAGTTTGGTGACCTTGGCATTAATAATGAAAGAATGGTAGCAATTTCAACCTCCCTACTGAAAGTCAATGGTAAGTTTTAATTGGTTGTGTGTTGCTCCACCCACTTTTGGGCATCCAACAACTAATAATGCTTTTTTTTATTTAGGCTGATCCCATGACTATATGATTTAAATCGGGTGAGTGTAAGTTCAAAGCTGTAAGAGTGACAGCAATTGTCATATCCTACCTGTGAAAGGCAATACAAATAAAAGGGGTGCCTCAGTAGGATGGAGGGAGGGATCACTTAGAAAAGCAAAAGCACCCCCCACTGCTATGGGTCGAAAGTGTGTGGATTGTTTGGTGATTCATTGTAATCATAAAACCAATTGAGGAGGAGAATGTAGAAATTGGAAGAGAAGTGACCAGAAGAAGAAGACTTAGTCTTTTTCATGCCAACCTAATAAATGGACTGCATGGAGAAGAATGAAAGGAGTTCTATAGAAATGAAGTAGTAGACTCTCTTGCGCATACCTTGACGTCCAGGTGCTCTCCTTCTTCTCTGAGATGTAAGCTTCTTTTTTGACAATTGAAGTCGAGTTTTTTGTAATCTGCAGCTGAAGTCCTTTTCAAGGAGGGTTATTGTTTTTTCTAAAGATTTTAATTTCCTTTTTAGCGTGACATTTATTTCTCTTTCTTCCTCGGAAGCCATTGGGGCATTTGACCTTGTTGCCAAGTTCTTCACCAAGTGTTTTAGTTTCCTATCCAACACCTTGCTTTTCTTCACCTCTATCAGGTAACGTTGCTGCAAACTCCTAGGGATCCTCTTGGTTTTCTTGCCATATTTTATTAGTCCTGTAAATAATAGACATGCTGGTGAACGAGAACAGCTTTCTTTTCATAAATATGAGCAATCTGTGGTGTCACAGGAAGAATGTCATTAAAGTATATGTAGCTTTCTTAAAGCCCCACTTCACCTAGTTATTTATCATTATTCTGCTGCACTGCTAACATGCAACATAATTGACGATGCCCACCCTTACTGCCTAGCCAATGGCAGCATCCAACATCACTTTGGCAGAAACACTACCATTGGCTGTGGTGGAAGGCCCTTTTTACACTGTGCCTCAGAACATGTGAGGTGTCACCTTGCTAAAGCAATGGCAATGAAAGTCTATGGGGTCCAGCACACTGCACGCTCACCTCATTCCCAACACTAAGTATGCAGAGTGTTGGAGCCTGACTTCCGCAGAGATGCAGAAGTGACAGAAGTCAAATAAGTCAATGGGCATTGCCAATTAGTTTAGCTGGTTGGCAGCACCAGTGCGAAGGGAAATCTTAGCCAAGGGGACATAGACAGCAGTAAAAACCTGAGAGGTTCAACATTCTATATGCTGCTTCTTGGAAATCACAGAGAAAACATCACTGGCTCTACTCTTTAAAGTGACTGCAAACTCATATTAAAAAAAGCAAAAACACAAACAAACAAACACACAGATGCTCGTATGATGCAAAGATGCAGCGTATCAATGCGCATGCACAACCAATGTCAGGGACAGGAAAGCCCCGGGGATGCCGATGACATACTTTCTGTCTAGCAGGGAGTATGTCACTGAACAACATACTTTCCATCTAGCAGGGAGTATGTCACTGAACAACATACTTTCTGTCTAGCAGGGACACTAGCAGGGTCTAGCTTGGTTACTCTGTTGTACTCGACCAAGCCCTATTTCATACAGCCTTATCAATCCCTGCCATGTACTGATGAGGACCAAAAGTCCGAAACAGACTGTCTACATGTGGGTTTGATATGGCTGTGTAAAACTTAAAGCTATAGGCTTGCTATAAACCAGCGGTTCTGGATGCTTGCTTGGCTTAACAAGGGCGGAAAGGGATAATTTGCATATTTAGTAGGTGTGCATTGTGGGTAACCACAAATGTTCATTTATAACTGAATTATTGCAAATTTCCTTCTGTTTTAAGAAGGCAATTACACCAAGCTTTGCTTTTTTAGTAGGAGGGCTTTTTGGTTCCTTTCATCCCCCTATACATTCCTAGTAGTTTGGGTCACCCTAAGCTGCTTGGTTACTCTGTCTAGCAGGGAGTATGCCACTGAACAACATACTTTCTGTCTAGCAGGGAGTATGTCACTGAACAACATACGTTCTGTCTAGCGGAGAGTATGTCACTGAACAACATACTTTCTGTCTAGCGGGGAGTATGTCACTGAACAACATACTTTCTTTCTAGCAGGGAGTATGTCACTGAACAACATACTTTCTGTCTAGCAGGGAGTATGTCACTGAACAACATACTTTCTGTCTAGCAGGGAGTATGCCACTGAACAACATACTTTCTGTCTAGCAGGGAGTATGTCACTGAACAACATACGTACTGTCTAGCGGAGAGTATGTCACTGAACAACATACTTTCTGTCTAGCGGGGAGTATGTCACTGAACAACATACTTTCTTTCTAGCAGGGAGTATGTCACTGAACAACATACTTTCTGTCTAGCAGGGAGTATGTCACTGAACAACATACTTTCTGTCTAGCAGGGAGTATGCCACTGAACAACATACTTTCTGTCTAGCAGGGAGTATGTCACTGAACAACATACGTACTGTCTAGCGGAGAGTATGTCACTGAACAACATACTTTCTGTCTAGCTGGGAGTATGTCACTGAACAACATACTTTCTGTCTAGCGGGGAGTATGTCACTGAACAACATACTTTCTGTCTAGCGGGGAGTATGTCACTGAACAACATACTTTCTGTCTAGCGGGGAGTATGTCACTGAACAACATACTTTCTGTCTAGCGGGGAGTATGTCACTGAACAACATACTTTCTGTCTAGCAGGGAGTATGCCACTGAACAACATACTTTCTGTCTAGCAGGGAGTATGTCACTGAACAACATACTTTCCGTCTAGCGGGGAGTATGTCACTGAACAACATACTTTCCGTCTAGCAGGGAGTATGTCACTGAACAACATACTTTCCGTCTAGCAGGGAGTATGTCACTGAAACACATACTTTCTGTCTAGCAGGGAGTATGTCACTGAACAACATACTTTCCGTCTAGCAGGGAGTATGTCACTGAAACACATACTTTCTGTCTAGCGGGGAGTATGTCACTGAACAACATACTTTCTGTCTAACGGGGAGTATGTCACTGAACAACATACTTTCTGTCTAGCGGGGAGTATGTCACTGAACAACATACTTTCCGTCTAGCGGGGAGTATGTCACTGAACAACATACTTTCCGTCTAGCGGGGAGTATGTCACTGAACAACATACTTTCCGTCTAGCGGGGAGTATGTCACTGAACAACATACTTTCTGTCTAGCGGGGAGTATGTCACTGAACAACATACTTTCTTTCTAGCAAGGAATATGTCACTGAACAACATACTTTCTATGTAGCGGGGAGTATGTCACTGAACAACATACTTTCTGTCTAGCAGGGAGTATGTCACTGAACAACATACTTTCCGTCTAGCGGGGAGTATGTCACTGAACTACATACTTTCTGTCTAGCAAGGAGTATGTCCCTGAACAACATACTTTCCGTCTAGCGGGGAGTATGTCACTGAACAACATACTTTCCTTCTAGCGGGGAGTATGTCACTGAACAACATACTTTCTGTCTAGCGGGGAGTATGTCACTGAACAACATACTTTCTGTCTAGCGGGGAGTATGTCACTGAACAACATACTTTCTGTCTAGCGGAGAGTATGTCACTGAACAACATACTTTCTGTCTAGCGGGGAGTGTGTCACTGAACAACATACTTTCCGTCTAGCAGGGAGTATGTCACTGAACAACATACTTTCCTTCTAGCAGGGAGTATGTCACTGAACAACATACTTTCCGTCTAGCTGGGAGTATGTCACTGAACAACATACTTTCCGTCTAGCGGGGAGTATGTCACTGAACAACATACTTTCCGTCTAGCGGGGAGTATGTCACTGAACAACATACTTTCTGTCTAGCGGGGAGTATGTCACTGAACAACATACTTTCCGTCTAGCGGGGAGTATGTCACTGAACAACATACTTTCCGTCTAGCGGGGAGTATGTCACTGAACAACATACTTTCCGTCTAGCGGGGAGTATGTCACTGAACAACATACTTTCCGTCTAGCTGGGAGTATGCCACTGAACAACATACTTTCTGTCTAGCGGGGAGTATGTCACTGAACAACATACTTTCTGTCTAGCGGGGAGTATGTCACTGAACAACCTCCCTGTCCACTCCCTGCCCTCTGTCCATCTTCTCCCCTTCTCTGTGTGTCCACCCCCCTCCCCTTCTCCTGTCCTGCTAGTCATTTCACCCCAGAATGCTTCCCTTGTAAAATGATCCGAGATTCGGATCAAAGATCCGGATCTTTTCAATGATCCGATTCGAATCATCCGAATCATTGAAAAGATCGGAACTTCGCATCTCTACTGCTCTGCACTTCCTGCTCCACTGTTTGGGCTCTAGTGCCCGATGTCAGAGGCAGGAAGTGCAGAGCTACACTACAGAGAAGAGAGAGGGACCTGCAGCCCCTGGACTAACAAGGAGGAGGTGAGTGTGCTGCCTGCCTGTCCAATCCTACTGTGCAGATCAGTAATGCTGGGAGGGGTGAAGGAGCTACCACACTGGAGGGAGGGGGTTTGGGACCCTTGTAGGTAGGTGTGTGGGTGTGTTTTAATTATACTGGGGGAGGGGGGAAGGTACAAATCTACCTACTATGTGTATGGGGGGGGGGTGTATTAGGAGACACATCTAGCTATTATACTGCAGAGGAAGGGGGGGGGGGTCAGGAGGGGGCACAGATCTAGCTATTATTGCTGCTACCTCCAGTGTGTACAGTATAAGCTGTTATTCTGTGCCTGTACTGATAGTTTACTAGCTGCAGTGTGTGCTGATCTCCGCTGCCTCCAGTATGTACAGTATAAGCTGTTATTCTGTGCCTGTACTGATAGTATACTAGCTGCAGTGTGTGCTGATCTCTGCTACCTCCAGTATATACAGTATAAGCTGTTCTTCTGTGCCTGTACTGATAGTTTACTAGCTGCAGTGTGTGCTGATCTCCACTACCTCCAGTATGTACAGTATAAGCTGTTATTCTGTGCCTGTACTGATAGTTTACTAGCTGCAGTGTGCGCTGATCTCCGCTACCTCCAGTATGTACAGTATAAGCTGTTCTTCTGTGCCTGTACTGATAGTTTACTAGCTGCAGTGTGTGCTGATCTCCGCTGCCTCCAGTATGTACAGTATAAGCTGTTATTCTGTGCCTGTACTGATAGTAATGTAGCTGCAGTTTGTGCTGCTCTCCACTACTATCAGTACAGGCACAGAATAACAGCTTATACTGTACATACTGGAGGTAGTGGAGAGCAGCACAAACTGCAGCTACATTACTATCAGTACAGGCACAGAATAACAGCTTATACTGTACATACTGGAGGCAGCGGAGATCAGCACACACTGCAGCTAGTAAACTATCAGTACAGGCACAGAAGAACAGCTTATACTGTACATACTGGAGGTAGCGGAGATCAGCGCACACTGCAGCTAGTAAACTATCAGTACAGGCACAGAATAACAGCTTATACTGTACATACTGGAGGTAGCAGAGATCAGCACACACTGCAGCTAGATTACTATCAGTACAGGCACAGAATAACAGCTTATACTGTACATACTGGAGGTAATCTAGCTGCAGTGTGTGCTGATCTCTGCTACCTCCAGTATGTACAGTATAAGCTGTTACTCTGTGCCTGTACTGATAGTTTACTAGCTGCAGTGTGCGCTGATCCCTGCTACCTCCAGTATGTACAGTATAAGCTGTTATTCTGTGCCTGTACTGATAGTTTACTAGCTGCAGTGTGCGCTGATCTCCGCTTCCTCCTGTATGTACAGTATAAGCTGTTATTCTGTGCCTGTACTGATAGTTTACTAGCTGCAGTGTGCGCTGATCTCCGCTACCTCCAGTATGTACAGTATAAGCTGTTCTTCTGTGCCTGTACTGATAGTTTACTAGCTGCAGTGTGTGCTGATCTCCGCTGCCTCCAGTATGTACAGTATAAGCTGTTATTCTGTGCCTGTACTGATAGTAATGTAGCTGCAGTTTGTGCTGCTCTCCACTACCTCCAGTATGTACAGTATAAGCTGTTATTCTGTGCCTGTACTGATAGTAATCTAGCTGCAGTGTGTGCTGATCTCTGCTGCCTCCAGTATGTACAGTATAAGCCGTTACTCTGTGCCTGTACTGATAGTTTACTAGCTGCAGTGTGCGCTGATCTCTGCTGCCTCCAGTATGTACAGTATAAGCTGTTATTCTGTGCCTGTATTGATAGTATACTAGCTGCAGTGTGCGCTGATCTCCGCTACCTACAGTATGTACAATATAAGCTGTTATTCTGTGCCTGTACTGATAGTTTACTAGCTGCAGTGTGTGCTGATCTCCGCTACCTACAGTATGTACAGCATAACCTGTTACTCTGTGCCTGTACTGATAGTAATCTAGCTGCAGTGTGTGCTGATCTCTGCTACCTCCAGTATGTACAGTATAAGCTGTTATTCTGTGCCTGTATTGATAGTATACTAGCTGCAGTGTGCGCTGATCTCCGCTACCTCCAGTATGTACAGTATAAGCTGTTGTTCTGTGCCTGTACTGATAGTTTACTAGCTGCAGTGTGCGCTGATCTCTGCTGCCTCCAGTATGTACAGTATAAGCTGTTATTCTGTGCCTGTACTGATAGTTTACTAGCTGCAGTGTGTGCTGATCTCCGCTACCTACAGTATGTACAGCATAACCTGTTACTTTGTGCCTGTACTGATAGTAATCTAGCTGCAGTGTCTGCTGATCCCTGCTTCCTCCAGTATGTACAGTATAAGCTGTTATTCTGTGCCTGTACTGATAGTTTACTAGCTGCAGTGTGTGCTGATCTTTGCTGCCTCCAGTATGTACAGTATAAGCTGTTATTCTGTGCCTGTATTGATAGTATACTAGCTGCAGTGTGCGCTGATCTCCGCTACCTACAGTATGTACAGTATAAGCTGTTACTCTGTGCCTGTACTGATAGTTTACTAGCTGCAGTGTGCGCTGATCCCTGCTACCTCCAGTATGTACAGTATAAGCTGTTATTCTGTGCCTGTACTGATAGTTTACTAGCTGCAGTGTGTGCTGATCTCCGCTACCTCCAGTATGTACAGTATAAGCTGTTATTCTGTGCCTGTACTGATAGTATACTAGCTGCAGTGTGTGCTGATCTCCGCTTCCTCCTGTATGTACAGTATAAGCTGTTATTCTGTGCCTGTACTGATAGTTTACTAGCTGCAGTGTGCGCTGATCTCCGCTACCTACAGTATGTACAGCATAACCTGTTACTCTGTGCCTGTACTGATAGTAATCTAGCTGCAGTGTCTGCTGATCTCTGCTGCCTCCAGTATGTACAGTATAAGCTGTTATTCTGTGCCTGTACTGATAGTTTACTAGCTGCAGTGTGTGCTGATCTTTGCTGCCTACAGTATGTACAGTATAAGCTGTTATTCTGTGCCTGTACTGATAGTATACTAGCTGCAGTGTGCGCTGATCTCCGCTACCTACAGTATGTACAGTATAAGCTGTTATTCTGTGCCTGTACTGATAGTTTACTAGCTGCAGTGTGCGCTTATCCCTGCTACCTCCAGTATGTACAGTATAAGCTGTTATTCTGTGCCTGTACTGATAGTTTACTAGCTGCAGTGTGTGCTGATCTTTGCTGCCTCCAGTATGTACAGTATAAGCTGTTATTCTGTGCCTGTACTGATAGTATACTAGCTGCAGTATGCGCTGATCTCCGCTACCTACAGTATGTACAGTATAAGCTGTTATTCTGTGCCTGTACTGATAGTAACTAGCTGCAGTGTGTGCTGATCTCTACTGCCCCCAGTATGTACAGTATAAGCTGTTACTCTGTGCCTGTACTGATAGTAACTAGCTGCAGTGTGCGCTGATCTCTGCTGCCCCCAGTATGTTACAGTATAAGCTGTTACTCTGTGCCTGTACTGATAGTAACTAGCTGCAGTGTGTGCTGATCTCTGCTACCTCCAGTATGTACAGTATAAGCTGTTACTCTGTGCCTGTACTGATAGTACACTAGCTGCAGTGTGTGCTGATCTCCGCTGCCTCGAGTATGTACAGTATAAGCTGTTACTCTGTGCCTGTACTGATAGTAAACTAGCTGCAGTGTGTGCTGATCTCTGCTACCTCCAGTATGTACAGTATAAGCTGTTACTCTGTGCCTGTACTGATAGTAACTAGCTGCAGTGTGTGCTGATCTCTGCTGCCCCCAGTATGTACAGTATAAGCTGTTACTCTGTGCCTGTACTGATAGTAACTAGCTGCAGTGTGTGCTGATCTCTGCTACCTCCAGTATGTACAGTATAAGCTGTTACTCTGTGTCTGTACTGATAGTTTACTAGCTGCAGTGTGTGCTGATCTCTGCAACTTCCAGTATGTACAGTATAAGCTGTTACTCTGTGTCTGTACTGATAGTTTACTAGCTGCAGTGTGTGCTGATCTCTGCAACTTCCAGTATGTACAGTATAAGCTGTTATTCTGTGCCT
Organism: Hyperolius riggenbachi; assembly: GCF_040937935.1. Lineage (NCBI taxonomy): Eukaryota > Metazoa > Chordata > Amphibia > Anura > Hyperoliidae > Hyperolius > Hyperolius riggenbachi. Next base: position 305,843 of record NW_027152363.1, on the reverse strand, counting down.
GTACTGATAGTAACTAGCTGCAGTGTGTGCTGATCTCTGCTGCCTCCAGTATGTACAGTATAAGCTGTTACTCTGTGCCTGTACTGATAGTAAACTAGCTGCAGTGTGTGCTGATCCCTGCTACCTCCAGTATATACAGTATAAGCTGTTACTCTGTGCCTGTACTGATAGTAACTAGCTGCAGTGTGTGCTGATCTCCGCTACCTCCAGTATGTACAGTATAAGCTGTTACTCTGTGCCTGTACTGATAGTAAACTAGCTGCAGCGTGTGCTGATCTCTGCTACCTCCAGTATGTACAGTATAAGCCGTTACTCTGTGCCTGTACTGATAGTAACTAGCTGCAGTGTGTGCTGATCTCCGCTGCCTCGAGTATGTACAGTATAAGCTGTTATTCTGTGCCTGTACTGATAGTAAACTAGCTGCAGTGTGTGCGGATCCCTGCTACCTCCAGTAGGTACAGCATAACCTGTTACTCTGTGCCCGTACTGATAGTAAACTAGCTGCAGTGTGTGCTGATCTCTGCTGCCTCCAGTATGTTACAGTATAATCTGTTACTCTGTACCTGTACTGATAGTAAACTAGCTGCAGTGTGTGCTGACCTCTGGTACCTCCCATATGTGCAGTATAAGGTGATGCTCTATGTCTGTACTGATAGTAAATTAGCTGCAGTGTATGCTGATTTCAGCTACCTCAAATATGTACAGTATAAGCTCATACTTTATGCCTGTACTGATAGTATACTAGCTGCAGTGTGTGCTGACCTCTGCTACCTCCAGTATGTACAGTATAAGCTGTTACTCTGTGCCTGTACTGATAGTATACTAGCTGCAGTGTGTGCTGCTCTCCACTACCTCCAGTATGTACAGTATAAGCTGTTATTCTGTGCCTGTACTGATAGTAATCTAGCTGCAGTGTGTGCTGACCTCTGCTACCTCCAGTATGCACAGTATAAGCTGTTACTCTGTGCCTGTACTGATAGTATACTAGCTGCAGCGTGTGCTGATCTCTGCTGCCTCCAGTATGTACAGTATAAGCTGTTACTCTGTGCCTGTACTGATAGTAATCTAGCTGCAGTGTGTGCTGATCCCTGCTACCTCCAGTATGTACAGTATAAGCTGTTATTCTGTGCCTGTACTGATAGTATACTAGCTGCAGTGTGTGCTGATCTCTGCTGCCTCCAGTATGTACAGTATAAGCTGTTACTCTGTGCCTGTACTGATAGTATACTAGCTGCAATCTGTGCTGATCTCTGCTGCCTCCAGTATGTACAGTATAAGCTGTTACTCTGTGCCTGTACTGATAGTAACCTAGCTGCAGTGTATGCTGGTCTCTGCTACCTCCTGTATGTACAGTATAAGCTGTTACTCTGTGCCTGTACTGATAGTATACTAGCTGCAATCTGTGCTGATCTCTGATGCCTCCAGTATGTACAGTATAAGCTGTTATTCTGTGTCTGTACTGATAGTAAACTAGCTGCAGTGTTTGCTGACCTCTGCTACCTCCCGTATGTGCAGTATAAGGTGATACTCTATGCCTGTACTGATAGTACATTAGCTGCAGTGTATGCTGATTTCTGCTACCTCAAATATGTACAGTATAAGCTCATACTTTATGCCTGTACTGATAGTATACTAGCTGCAGTGTGTGCTGACCTCTGCTACCTCCAGTATGTACAGTACAAGGTGATACTCTATGCCTGTACTGATAGTATACTAGTTGCAGTGCGTGCAGAGACTATATTCTCTGTACAGCGCTGTGTAAGATGTCAGCGCTATATAAATACTAAATAATAATAATAACTCTGTGCCAGTACTGATAGTAATGTAGCTGCAGTGTGTGCTGATCTCCACTACCTCCAATATGTACAGTATAAGCTGTTATTCTGTGCCTGTACTGATAGTTTACTAGCTGCAGTGTGTGCTGATATCTGCTACCTCCAGTATGTACAATATAAGCTATTACTCTGTGCCTGTACTGATAGTTTACTAGCTGCAGTGTGTGCTGACCTCTGCTACCTCCCGTATGTACAGTATAAGGTGATACTCTATGCCTGTACTGACAGTAAATTAGCTGCAGTGTGTGCTGATCTCTGCTACCTCAAATATGTACAGTATAAGCTCATACTTTATGCCTGCACTGATAGTATACTAGCTGCAGTGTGTGCTGACCTCTGCTACCTCCAGTATGTACAGTACAAGGTGATACTCTGTGCCTGTACTGATAGTAAACTCGCTGCAATGTGTGCTGACCTTTGCTCCCTCCAGCATGTACAGTATAAGCGGTTACTCTGTGCCTGTACTGATAGTAATGTAGCTGCAGTGTGTGCTGATCTCTGCTTCCTCCAGTATGTGTAGTACTGGGGAAGAAGGGGGTGGGATTTGGTTATTGGGGGAGAGGGGGTCCCAACCACAAAATTTGCTATGGGGCCCAGTGAATTGTAGCTTCGCCTCTGAGGGTCGCATAAGGGTTTTTTGGTGTTACAGTGCAATGCCATGGATCAGAGCATCGCACTGCAACACTGACATCAGAAGTGAAACCAGCCTAAAGGGCCTAGGCTTATAAAACTGATTTGGCCAGGCTTCTGTATGGTTCTGTATAAAGAAATACGGAGCTAAGCAATGGAGCAGCAGCAAGAAAATATCACTACAACGGGGACACTGTGAGTACTGTAGTTATCAGCATCAGTGGCATACCTAGAGAATTTGACATCCGGTGCAGATTATTTACAGATAACCCCCCCCCCCCCCCCCAAAAAAAAACCAAAAACTAAAAAAAATATATTTTTTTGATGGGAGGGTTGATGGTTTGGGGCGGCAAACATGTTGCTACAAATTTTGGGCATTGGGGGGAAAAAATAGTCATCAGCATGTGTATGGCACTAACGGTTATGAAACTCTGTACTCTGTGCAGTGCTGCAGAATATGTCAGTGATATATAAATCCACAATAAAATTATGGTAGGACATTAGACTATGAGAACCTGGTAGGACAGGAGAAATGGCAGGAATACCTCTCAGCAGTGCTGTTTGGCAGGGGCATGCTGTTTACAGAAGCCACTAAAATCTGTAAAGAGGAAAGGGTCATGAGGGAAGAAAACATGGTGGGAGGGGGAGCTGGGAAAAGAGATAAGATTATCTGCAATCAAGCTAATTTAAATTGCCTGGAGCTTGCTTCTCTGCTCACAATAGAAGTCAGCTGTCAGCATCTGTATCACACTAGATTCTGCAACAGCAGACTGCCCTGCATTATTGATTAATTACTCTGATCAGGATAAATAATCAATAGTCCAGGGCACTCTGGTATTACAGCAGCCAATGCACATGGCTACTACTGACAGGCAACTTCTGAAGCACTAAACACATCCTGCCACCTCTCCCTGCTAATGTCCCAGCTGCAGCACAGCAATCATTCTCTCTACTCACCCTGCTGCTCTGCACATTCACTCACTGCAAGCTGTCTGTAGAGAGGGAGGAGACACATTGCCCATGGGACAGGAAGGGGTGCTACATCTAGTGCAGGAAGTAGTACAGTCCCTGCACTGCCTGCTGCTATTTTCCCAAATGTTGCCCGAACTGTGAGAAAAGGTCCCAGGTGGAAGAACACAGTGACTGAGTAACACAGCACCCCAGCCACCCCTAGCCATGGCCACACCCGGGGCTGTGAGCACCTGTAGCCTTGTGGTAGGTACACCACTGATCAGCATTATGCTTCATGTTAGGTGAACTGTGACTTTAAAACAGAAAGTATTTCCATATTTTGCAGTCAACACAAACTTAACAGGTAAGAATCCTACATGTTTTGGGACAAAGCCGTAGTCTTGTACATAAAATAATATAGTGCTGGAATGTCAAATTAAGTCTATTCTAAATGTCTTTCTGGTAAATTATGACTTAACCACGTGAGGACCACAGGTTTACACCCCTCAGTGACCAGGCGATCTTTTACAATTCCGCAGCTTTAACAGTATATTGCTCAGCCATACAACTTAGTACCCAAATGAATTTTACCTCCTTTTTCTGTTTTCAATGTACTGTACAACCTCTGGTATCTGTGGCTTCAATAAAGAATACTCTTCTCAAACTTACCAGATATGCCAGGCATCTCTTTCTTTATTTTCTTCCCCACCTGGTCCTTTCCTAAAACAAGAACATTCACAATGCTTTATTTATGAAGCATCAGCAACTTGGTCCTCCTGTACTCCAGCTGTCACAAAACAGCAAGTATTTCATCACCAATTATTTATTGATTGTATTTATAAAGTGCCAACATATTACGCAGCGCTGGACATTAGTTTAGGTTACAGACAATATTTAGGGGTGACATACAGCAATAAGACAATACAGGAATACAAGAAAACCAGATCACACAGCACAGTATGAGTACAAGGTAATGCTTAGTCACTGGATGGGACATGGAGATCACACAGCACAGTATGAGTACAAGGTAATGCTTAATCACTGGATGGGGCATGGAGATCACACAGCACAGTATGAGTACAAGGTAATGCTTAGTCACTGGATGGGGCATGGAGATCACACAGCACAGTATGAGTACAAGGTAATGCTTAGTCACTGGAAGGAGCATGGAGATCACACAGCACAGTATGAGTACAAGGTAATGCTTAGTCACTGGATGGAGCATGGAGATCACACAGCACAGTATGAGTACAAGGTAATGCTTAGTCACTGGAGGGGAGCATGGAGATCACACACCATAGTATGAGTACAAGGTAATGCTTAGTCACTGGAGGGGAGCATGGAGATCACACAGCACAGTATGAGTACAAGGTAATGCTTAGTCACTGGATGGAGCATGGAGATCACACAGCACAGTATGAGTACAAGGTAATGCTTAGTCACTGGATGGGAGCATGGAAATCACACAGCACAGTATGAGTACCAGGTAATGCTTAGTCACTGGAGGGGAGCATGGAGATCACACACCATAGTATGAGTACAAGGTAATGCTTAGTCACTGGAGGGGAGCATGGAGATCACACAGCACAGTATGAGTACCAGGTAATGCTTAGTCACTGGAGGGGAGCATGGAGATCACACAGCACAGTATGAGTACAAGGTAATGCTTAGTCACTGGATGGAGCATGGAGATCACACAGCACAGTATGAGTACCAGGTAATGCTTAGTCAGTCACTGGATGGAGCATGGAGATCACACAGCACAGTATGAGTACAAGGTAATGCTTAGTCACTGGAGGGGAGCATGGAGATCACACAGCACAGTATGAGTACCAGGTAATGCTTAGTCACTGGATGGAGCATGGAGATCACACAGCACAGTATGAGTACAAGGTAATGCTTAGTCACTGGAGGGGAGCATGGAGATCACACAGCACAGTATGAGTACAAGGTAATGCTTAGTCACTGGATGGGGCATGGAGATCACACAGCACAGTATGAGTACCAGGTAATGCTTAGTCAGTCACTGGATGGAGCATGGAGATCACACAGCACAGTATGAGTACAAGGTAATGCTTAGTCACTGGATGGGGCATGGAGATCACACAGCACAGTATGAGTACAAGGTAATGCTTAGTCACTGGAGGGGAGCATGGAGATCACACAGCACAGTATGAGTACCAGGTAATGCTTAGTCACTGGATGGAGCTTGGAGATCACACAGCACAGTATGAGTACAAGGTAATGCTTAGTCACTGGATGGAGCATGGAGATCACACAGCACAGTATGAGTACAAGGTAATGCTTAGTCACTGGAGGGGAGCATGGAGATCACACAGCACAGTATGAGTACAAGGTAATGCTTAGTCACTGGATGGAGCATGGAGATCACACACCATAGTATGAGTACCAGGTAATGCTTAGTCAGTCACTGGATGGAGCATGGAGATCACACAGCACAGTATGAGTACAAGGTAATGCTTAGTCACTGGATGGGGCATGGAGATCACACAGCACAGTATGAGTACCAGGTAATGCTTAGTCACTGGATGGGAGCATGGAGATCACACAGCACAGTATGAGTACAAGGTAATGCTTAGTCACTGGAGGGGAGCATGGAGATCACACAGCACAGTATGAGTACAAGGTAATGCTTAGTCACTGGATGGGAGCATGGAGATCACACAGCACAGTATGAGTACCAGGTAATGCTTAGTCAGTCACTGGATGGAGCATGGAGATCACACAGCACAGTATGAGTACAAGGTAATGCTTAGTCACTGGAGGGGAGCATGGAGATCACACAGCACAGTATGAGTACCAGGTAATGCTTAGTCACTGGATGGAGCTTGGAGATCACACAGCACAGTATGAGTACAAGGTAATGCTTAGTCACTGGATGGAGCATGGAGATCACACAGCACAGTATGAGTACAAGGTAATGCTTAGTCACTGGATGGGAGCATGGAGATCACACAGCACAGTATGAGTACAAGGTAATGCTTAGTCACTGGAGGGGAGCATGGAGATCACACAGCACAGTATGAGTACAAGGTAATGCTTAGTCACTGGATGGAGCATGGAGATCACACAGCACAGTATGAGTACAAGGTAATGCGACGCGGAGATAACCACCATGCCGCTTGCTGTTGCGGCAGTATCTCCGCTATCCATTACACTTTTCTGTTTAAAAAGTGAAAGTTATAATTATGTTTGTTAAAAAACGATAATATATGTATAATCATTATACCGTATTTGGCGCCGTATAAGATGCACTTTTTCTCCCCCAAAAATGGGGATAAAAAGTCCCTGCGTCTTATACGGCAAAGGCAGGAAATCCCCAACTTGCAAACGCCCGCCGATCCGAACCGCCGACCCGCCGCCATGTTGGGGATTACCTGCCTGTGTGCCCGCAGCGTTAGACTACCCCGTGCCTCAGCTTTTGCCCTCTAATCACCTCCTGCCCACGTGTGTGACTCCCCCGGTCCCACCTGTGTGTCTCTGATATCCCAGCGTGTCTCCGATATCCCTATTGTATGTATTTGCCCCCTCAGTGTCTGCAGCATCAGCGGCTTACCAGATCCACGCCGCCGTGAGAAATGCAGACACCCGGCATCTCCATACGCTTCCTCTATTGTGTGCTTGTACTAATGACGTCATCAGTACAAGCGCGCAGTAGAGGAAGCGTATGGAGATGCTGGGTGTCTTCAGTTCTCGCAGCGGCGTGGATCTGGTAAGCCGCTGATGCTGCAGACACTGAGGGGGCAAATATATACAATAGGCATATCCAGGGCCGGCCCTAGACTTTTTGCCGCCTGAGGCAAATTTTTAAAAAATTGCCACCGACGCCCCTCCCCCCCCCCTCGGGGGGGGGGGGGGGGCGCTCTGGGGGGCCGCCGAGCTGGAGGGGTAGCTGGCAGGACGGGGGTATTGGGCCAGCGGCGGGGAGGGGGGTCGGACCCCCCCCCTCCCTCACCTGGGTCCCCCGTCCTCCGCTCCCTTCCAGCCTAAATAGACGCAGCCGTATGTGTAAGAGGCACGGGCGGGGAGGACACTCACCTCTTTCCAGCATGCGCTCCACTGACATCACTTCCTGCAGCATTGCAGGAAGTGATGTCAGTGGAGCGTACGCTGGAGCGAGGAAGAGGTGAGTGTCCTCCCCACCCGTGCCTCTTACACATACGGCTGCGTCTATTTAGGCTGGAGGGGAGCGGAGGACGGGGGACCCAGGCGAGGGAGGGGGGGGTCCGACCCCCCTCCCCGCCGCTGGCCCAATACCCCCGTCCTGCCAGCTACCCCTCCAGCTCGGCGGGCCGGCTCCCCGCACCCACGGACGGGCGGGTGCCGCCCCTGGAAATTTGCCGCCTGAGGCAAAAGTTTCACCCCGCCTCATGAGCGGGCCGGCCCTGGGCATATCGGAGACACGCTGGGATATCAGAGACATGCAGGTGGGACCGGAGGAGTCACACACGTGGGGGCCGGAGGTGATTAGAGGGCAAAAGCTGAGGCACGTGTGGGTGGAATTTAGCATTCAATGTGATTTCTGCCCTTAAAACGCTGCTTTGCGTCACATCCAGATTTTTCCCGGGGACTTTTGGCATGTATCCCACTCCGCCATGCCCCCCTCCAGGTGTTAGACCCCTTGAAACATCTTTTCCATCACTTTTGTGGCCAGCATAATTTTTTCTATTTTTCAAAGTCGGCATCCCCATTGAAGTCTATTGCGGCTCGCAAACTTTTTTTCGCGAACCGAACCTTCCGCGAAGGTTCGCGAAACGAAAATCGGATGTTCGCGACATATCTAGCAATGGGACCGGCAACGCTAACCCAGCACACAGGATGGAAGAGGAGGTACAGGAGAACAAGGCCACGCTTTGTGACACAACCCAGGCCTTGCATGATGACAAAATGCATGCTTAAAGTAATGAATTTTTTCGCCATGCATTGATAAATATAATAGAAATGAGATATTCTTGAAAAGCAGTCCTACCAATGGGACTGGCAACGCTAACCCAGAACACAGGATAGAAGAGGAGGTACTGTTTTTTTTGCAACAATAAGCAACAGAAAAATGCAATAAAGCGTGTTTTTTATGGGTACAACTGATCCCAGCTGGCACTGAAAGTGTGAGGCAGGGGCTCTGTGGCAGCTGCTGGCACTGGTGAGGCTGGGGCACTGTGGCTGGCCTGGCTGAGAGTGCTGGCACCTAACCGCTAGCTCTGTCTCCCTACCTACCCCAAGCTAAATCCCAATGCGAATGGTGGAGCCAGCCACGTGTTCGGGTAGTTATATACCTGAACACGTGACCTGCTCGGCCAATCACAGCTATAGTCACAGCCAGCTAGGCTGTATGACCATAGCTGTGGAAAAAGCATCGTCGCCGCTTATTGGCTGCCTCAAAGGCACCAATAAGCGAGGGGAGCAGACCGAACAGCACGGCCGAGTACCCTGCGGTGCTCGGCTGGGATCGAGCCGGACCCGAACACCACAATATTCGGGGAATAACGAACAGTGTCGAACGCTGTTCAATCAACACTAATCACGGGTGCATTTTGTAAACTTAAATAATCACAAGCACAGTTTGAAAAAGTTAATAACCTCCAAACACCCTTTTTTCCTTTTCGGCGCCCATTAAACAATATTTATTATGGGAGTGAATGATGGCACCCTTTTTGTCCACTTGCCGTATGCGCCCAAATTACCTGCTTCCCAGTCACCTACCCTGACCAATCAAAATGCAACTCCAGCCCAACAGAAATCTTCCATCTAGAGTTCTGCAAGTATCTTCTCCAAGTCCATTGCAACACTTCAAACTCAGCCAGCCGGGCAGAGCTAGGCAGATTCCCACTATGGCTGACTATCCAGCAGAGGGCGGTCTCATACTAGGTGCATATACAGAGCAGCAACCCCAGCACTTACCACCATAAAGCCTCACTGAGCCAGAGGGGCGAGGTCATACCACTATGGCTGACTATCCAGCAGAGGGCACTCTCATACTGGGCACACATACAGAACAGTACACACCAACAGCCCTGAAAGAGGAACACATGAGGTGGACAGAGGGACACAGGGATCTATGTATACACATATTACACAGATCTGTCCATCAGTCCTGAAAGAGGGCCACATGAGGAAGAAAGAGGGACAGAGGGAGCTATGTATACACATATTACACAGATCTGTCCATCAGTCCTGAAAGAGGGACACATGAGGAGGAAAGAGGGACAGGGGGAGCTGTGTATACACATATTACACAGATCTGTCCATCAGTCCTGAAAGAGGGACACACGAGGAGGAAAGAGGGACAGGGGGACCTATGTATACACATATTACACAGATCTGTCCATCAGTCCTGAAAGAGGGACACATGAGGAGGAAAGAGGGACAGGGGGAGCTATATATACACATATTACACAGATCTGTCCATCAGTCCTGAAAGAGGGACACATGAGGGGGAAAGAGGGACAGGGGGAGCTGTGTATACACATATTACACAGATCTGTCTATCAGTCCTGAAAGAGGGGCACATGAGGAGGACAGAGGGACAGAGGGAGCTATGTATACACATATTACACAGATCTGTCCATCAGTCCTGAAAGAGGGACACATGAGGAGGAAAGAGGGACAGAGGGAGCTATGTATACACATATTACACAGATCTGTCCATCACTCCTGAAAGAGGGACACATGAGGAGGAAAGAGGGACAGGGGGAGCTATGTATACACATATTACACAGATTTGTCCATCAGTCCTGAAACAGGGACACATGAGGAGGAAAGAGGGACAGGGGGAGCAATGTATACACATATTACACAGATCTGTCCATCAGTCCTGAAAGAGGGACACATGAGGAGGAAAGAGGGACAGGGGGAGCTATGTATACACATATTACACAGATCTGTCCATCAGTCCAGAAAGAGGGACACATGAGAGGGAAAGAGGGACAGGGGGAGCTATGTATACACATATTACACAGATCTGTCCATCAGTCCTGAAAGAGGGACACATGAGGAGGAAAGAGGGACAGAGGGAGATATGTATACACATATTACACAGATCTGTCCATCAGTCCTGAAAGAGGGACACATGAGGAGGAAAGAAGGACAGAGGGAGCTATGTATACACATATTACACAGATCTGTCCATCATTCCTGAAAGAGGGACACATGAGGGGGAAAGAGGGACAGGGGGAGCTGTGTATACACATATTACACAGATCTGTCTATCAGTCCTGAAAGAGGGGCACATGAGGAGGACAGAGGGACAGAGGGAGCTATGTATACACATATTACACAGATCTGTCCATCAGTCCTGAAAGAGGGACACATGAGGAGGAAAGAGGGACAGAGGGAGCTATGTATACACATATTACACAGATCTGTCCATTACTCCTGAAAGAGGGACACATGAGGAGGAAAGAGGGACAGGGGGAGCTATGTATACACATATTACACAGATTTGTCCATCAGTCCTGAAACAGGGACACATGAGGAGGAAAGAGGGACAGGGGGAGCAATGTATACACATATTACACAGATCTGTCCATCAGTCCTGAAAGAGGGACACATGAGGAGGAAAGAGGGACAGGGGGAGCTATGTATACACATATTACACAGATCTGTCCATCAGTCCAGAAAGAGGGACACATGAGAGGGAAAGAGGGACAGGGGGAGCTATGTATACACATATTACACAGATCTGTCCATCAGTCCTGAAAGAGGGACACATGAGGAGGAAAGAGGGACAGGGGGAGCTATGTATACACATATTACACAGATCTGTCTATTAGTCCTGAAAGAGGGACACATGAGGAGGACAGAGTGACAGGGGGAGCTATGTATACACATATTACACAGATCTGTCCATCAGTCCTGAAAGAGGGACACATGAGGAGGACAGAGTGACAGGGGGAGCTATGTATACACATATTACACGGATCTGTCCATCAGTCCTGAAAGAGGGACACATGAGGAGGAAAGAGGGACTGGGGGAGCTATGTATACACATATTACACAGATCTGACCATCAGTCCTGAAAGAGGGACACATAAGGAGGAAAGAGGGACAGGGGGAGCTATGTATACACATATTACACAGATCAGTGCATCAGTCCTGAAAGAGGGACACATGAGGAGGAAAGAGGGACAGAGGGAGCTATGTATACACATATTACACAGATCTGTACATCAGTCCTGAAAGAGGGACACATGAGGGGGAAAGAGGGACAGGGGGAGCTGTGTATACACATATTACACAGATCTGTCTATCAGTCATGAAAGAGGGACACATGAGGAGGAAAGAGGGACAAGGGGAGCTATGTATACACATATTACACAGATCTGTCCATCAGTCCTGAAAGAGGGACACATGAGGAGGAAAGAGGGACAGGGGGAGCTATGTATACACATATTACACAGATCTGCCCATCAGTCCTGAAAGAGGGACATATGAGGAGGAAAGAGGGACAGGGGGAGCTATATATACACATATTACACAGATCTGTCCATCAGTCCTGAAAGAGGGACACATGAGGAAGAAAGAGGGACAGGAGGAGCTATGTATACACATATTACACAGATCTGTCCATCAATCCTGAAAGAGGGACACATGAGGGGGAAAGAGGGACAGAGGGTGCTATGTATACACATATTACACAGATCTGTCCATCAGTCCTGTAAGAGGGACACATGAGGAGGAAAGAGGGACAGGGGGAGCTATGTATACACATATTACACAGATCTGTCCATCAGTCCTGAAAGAGGGACACATGAGGAGGAAAGAGGGACAGGGGGAGCTATGTATACACATATTACACAGACCTGTCCATCAGTCCTGAAAGAGGGACACATGAGGAGGAAAGAGGGACAGGGGGAGCTATGTACACACATATTACACAGATCTGTCCATCAGTCCTGAAAGAGGGACACATGAGGAGGAAAGAGGGACAGGGGGAGCTATGTACACACATATTACACAGATCTGTCCATCAGTCCTGAAAGAGGGACACATGAGGAGGAAAGAGGGACAGGGGGAGCTATGTATACACATTTACACAGATCTGTCCATCAGTCCTGAAAGAGGGACACATAAGAGGGAAAGAGGGACAGGGGGAGCTATGTATACACATATTACACAGATCTGTCCATCAGTCCTGAAAGAGGGACACATGAGGAGCAAAGAGGGAGAGGGGGAGCTATGTATACACATATTACACAGATCTGTCCATCAGTCCTGAAAGAGGGACACATGAGAGGATGAGAGGGACAGAAGGAGCTATGTATACACATATTACACAGATCTGTCCATCAGTCCTGAAAGAGGGACACATGAGGAGGAAAGAGGGACAGAGGGAGCTATGTATACACATATTACACAAATCTGTCCATTAGTCTTGAAAGAGGGACACATGAGGAGGAAAGAGGGACAGGGGGAGCTATGTATACACATATTACACAGATCTGTCCATCAGTCCTGAAAGAGGGACACATGAGGGGGAAAGAGGGACAGAGTATGTATACACATATTACACAGATATGTCCATCAGTCCTGAAAGAGGGACACATGAGGAGGACAGAGGGACAGGGGGAGCTATGTATACACATATTACACAGATCTGTCCATCAGTCCTGAAAGAGGGACACATGAGGGGGAAAGAGGGACAGGGGGAGCTATGTATACACATATTACACAGATCTGCCCATCAGTCCTGAAAGAGGGACACATGAGCAGGAAAGAGGGACAGGGGGAGCTATGTATACACATATTACACAGATCAGTGCATCAGTCCTGAAAGAGGGACACATGAGAGGGAAAGAGGGACAGGGGGAGCTATGTATACACATATTACACAGATCTGTCCATCAGTCCTGAAAGAGGGACACATGAGGAGCAAAGAGGGAGAGGGGAAGCTATGTATACACATATTACACAGATCTGTCCATCAGTCCTGAAAGAGGGACACATGAGAGGGAAAGAGGGAGAGGGGGAGCTATGTATACACATATTACACAGATCTGTCCATCAGTCCTGAAAGAGGAACACATGAGAGGATGAGAGGGACAGAGGGAGCTATGTATACACATATTACACAGATCTGTCCATCAGTCCTGAAAGAGGGACACATGAGGAGCAAAGAGGGAGAGGGGAAGCTATGTATACACATATTACACAGATCTGTCCATCAGTCCTGAAAGAGGGACACATGAGAGGGAAAGAGGGACAGGGGGAGCTATGTATACACATATTACACAGATCTGTCCATCAGTCCTGAAAGAGGGACACATGAGGAGGAAAGAGGGACAGAGGGAGCTATGTATACACATATTACACAAATCTGTCCATTAGTCTTGAAAGAGGGACACATGAGGAGGAAAGAGGGACAGAGGGAGCTATGTATACACATATTACACAGATCTGTCCATCAGTCCTGAAAGAGGGACACATGAGGGGGAAAGAGGGACAGAGGGAGCTATGTATACACATATTACACAGATATGTCCATCAGTCCTGAAAGAGGGACACATGAGGAGGACAGAGGGACAGGGGGAGCTATGTATACACATATTACACAGATCTGTCCATCAGTCCTGAAAGAGGGACACATGAGGGGGAAAGAGGGACAGAGGGAGCTATGTATACACATATTACACAGATATGTCCATCAGTCCTGAAAGAGGGACACATGAGGAGGACAGAGTGACAGGGGGAGCTATGTATACACATATTACACAGATCTGTCCATCAGTCCTGAAAGAGGGACACATGAGGAGGAAAGAGGGACAGGGGGAGCTATGTATACACATATTACACAGATCTGCCCATCAGTCCTGAAAGAGGGACACATGAGCAGGAAAGAGGGACAGGGGGAGCTATGTATACACATATTACACAGATCAGTGCATCAGTCCTGAAAGAGGGACACATGAGGAGGAAAGAGGGACAGGGGGAGCTATGCATACACATATTACACAGATCAGTGCATCAGTCCTGAAAGAGGGACACATGAGGAGGAAAGAGGGACAGGGGGAGCTATGTATACACATATTACACAGATCTGCCCATCAGTCCTGAAAGAGGGACACATGAGGAGGAAAGAGGGACAGGGGGAGCTATGTATACACATATTACACAGATCTGTCCATCAGTCCTGAAAGAGGGACACATGAGGAGGAAAGAGGGACAGGGGGAGCTATGTATACACATATTACACAGACCTGTCCATCAGTCCTGAAAGAGGGACACATGAGGAGGAAAGAGGGACAGGGGGAGCTATGTACACACATATTACACAGATCTGTCCATCAGTCCTGAAAGAGGGACACATGAGGAGGAAAGAGGGACAGGGGGAGCTATGTCTACACATATTACACAGATCTGCCCATCAGTCCTGAAAGAGGGACACATGAGGAGCAAAGAGGGACAGAGGGAGCTATGTATACACATATTACACAGATCTGTCCATTAGTCTTGAAAGAGGGACACATGAGGAGGAAAGAGGGACAGGGGGAGCTATGTATACACATATTACACAGATCTGTCCATCAGTCCTGAAAGAGGGACACATGAGGGGGAAAGAGGGACAGGGGGAGCTATGTATACACATATTACACAGATCTGTCCATCAGTCCTGAAAGAGGGACACATGAGGGGGAAAGAGGGACAGAGGGAGCTATGTATACACATATTACACAGATCTGTCCATCAGTCCTGAAAGAGGGATACATGAGGAGGAAAGAGGGACAGAGGGAACTATGTATACACATATTACACAGATCTGTACATCAGTCCTGAAAGAGGGACACAGGGATCTATGTATACACATATTACACAGATCTGTACATCAGTCCTGAAAGAGGGACACATGAGGAGGAAAGAGGGACAGGGGGAGCTATGTATACACATATTACACAGATCTGTCCATCGGTCCTGAAAGAGGGACAAATGAGGAGGAAAGAGGGACAGAGGGAGCTATGTATACACATTTACACAGATCTGTCCATCAGTCCTGAAAGAGGGACACATGAGGAAGAAAGAGGGACAGGGGGAGCTATGTATACACATATTACACAGATCTGTCCATCAGTCCTGAAAGAGGGACACATAAGGAGGAAAGAGGGACAGAGGGAGCTATGTATACACATATTACACAGATCGGTCCATCAGTCCTGAAAGAGGGACACATGAGGAGGAAAGAGGGACAGAGGGAGCCATGTATACACATATTACACAGATCTGTCCATCAGCCCTGAAAGAGGGACACATGAGGAGGAAAGAGGGACAGGGGGAGCAATGTATACACATATTACACAGATCTGCCCATCAGTCCTGAAAGAGGGACACATGAGGAGGAAAGAGGGACAGGGGGAGCTATGTATACACATATTACACAGATCTGTCCATCAGTCCTGAAAGAGCGACACATGAGGAGGATAGAGGGACAGGGGAAGCTATGTATACACATATTACACAGATCTGTCCATCAGTCCTGAAAGAGGGACACATGAGGAGGAAAGAGGGACAGGGGGAGCAATGTATACACATATTACACAGATCTGTCCATCAGTCCTGAAAGAGGGACACATGAGGAGGAAAGAGGGACAGGGGGAGCAATGTATACACATATTACACAGATCTGTCCATCAGTCCTGAAAGAGGAACACATGAGGAGGATAGAGGGACAGGGGGAGCTATGTATACACATATTACACAGATCTGTCCATCAGTCCTGAAAGAGGGACACATGAGGAGGAAAGAGGGACAGGGGGAGCAATGTATACACATATTACACAGATCTGTCCATCAGTCCTGAAAGAGGGACACATGAGGAGGAAAGAGGGACAGGGGGAGCAATGTATACACATATTACACAGATCTGTCCATCAGTCCTGAAAGAGGGACACATGAGGAGGAAAGAGGGACAGGGGGAGCAATGTATACACATATTACACAGATCTGTCCATCAGTCCTGAAAGAGGGACACATGAGGAGGATAGAGGGACAGGGGGAGCTATGTATACACATATTACACAGATCTGTCCATCAGTCCTGAAAGAGGGACACATGTGGAGGAAAGAGGGACAGGGGGAGCAATGTATACACATATTACACAGATCTGTCCATCAGTCCTGAAAGAGGGACACATGAGGAGGAAAGAGGGACAGGGGGAGCAATGTATACACATATTACACAGATCTGTCCATCAGTCCTGAAAGAGGGACACATGAGGAGGAAAGAGGGACAGGGGGAGCAATGTATACACATATTACACAGATCTGTCCATCAGTCCTGAAAGAGGGACACATGAGGAGGAAAGAGGGACAGGGGGAGCAATGTATACACATATTACATAGATCTGTCCATCAGTCCTGAAAGACAGACACATGAGGAGGATAGAGGGACAGGGGGAGCTATGTATACACATATTACACAGATCTGTCCATCAGTCCTGAAAGAGGGACACATGAGGAGGAAAGAGGGACAGGGGGAGCTATGTATACACATATTACACAGATCTGTCCATCAGTCCTGAAAGAGGGACACATGAGGAGGAAAGAGGGACAGGGGGAGCAATGTATACACATATTACACAGATCTGTCCATCAGTCCTGAAAGAGGGACACATGAGGAGGAAAGAGGGACAGGGGGAGCTATGTATACACATATTACACAGATCTGTCCATCAGTCCTGAAAGAGGGACACATGAGGAGGAAAGAGGGACAGAGGGAGCTATGTATACACATATTACACAGATCTGTCCATTAGTCCTGAAAGAGGGACACATGAGGAGGAAAGAGGGACAGAGGGAGCTATGTATACACATATTACACAGATCTGTCCATCAGTCCTGAAAGAGGGACACATGAGGAGGAAAGAGGGACAGGGGGAGCTATGTATACACATATTACATAGATCTGTCCATCAGCCCTGAAAGAGGGACACATGAGGAGGAAAGAGGGACAGGGGGAGCTATGTATACACATATTACACAGATCTGTCCATCAGCCCTGAAAGAGGGACACATGAGGGGGAAAGAGGGACAGGGGGAGCTGTGTATACACATATTACACAGATCTGTCCATCAGTCCTGAAAGAGGGACACATGAGGAGGAAAGAGGGACAGAGGGAGCTATGTATACACATATTACACAAATCTGTCCATTAGTCTTGAAAGAGGGACACATGAGGAGGAAAGAGGGACAGGGGGAGCTATGTATACACATATTACACAGATCTGTCCATCAGTCCTGAAAGAGGGACACATGAGGGGGAAAGAGGGACAGAGTATGTATACACATATTACACAGATATGTCCATCAGTCCTGAAAGAGGGACACATGAGGAGGACAGAGGGACAGGGGGAGCTATGTATACACATATTACACAGATCTGTCCATCAGTCCTGAAAGAGGGACACATGAGCAGGAAAGAGGGACAGGGGGAGCTATGTATACACATATTACACAGATCAGTGCATCAGTCCTGAAAGAGGGACACATGAGAGGGAAAGAGGGACAGGGGGAGCTATGTATACACATATTACACAGATCTGTCCATCAGTCCTGAAAGAGGGACACATGAGGAGCAAAGAGGGAGAGGGGAAGCTATGTATACACATATTACACAGATCTGTCCATCAGTCCTGAAAGAGGGACACATGAGGAGCAAAGAGGGAGAGGGGGAGCTATGTATACACATATTACACAGATCTGTCCATCAGTCCTGAAAGAGGGACACATGAGAGGATGAGAGGGACAGAGGGAGCTATGTATACACATATTACACAGATCTGTCCATCAGTCCTGAAAGAGGGACACATGAGGAGCAAAGAGGGAGAGGGGAAGCTATGTATACACATATTACACAGATCTGTCCATCAGCCCTGAAAGAGGGACACATGAGAGGTAAAGAGGGACAGGGGGAGCTATGTATACACATATTACACAGATCTGTCCATCAGTCCTGAAAGAGGGACACATGAGGAGGAAAGAGGGACAGAGGGAGCTATGTATACACATATTACACAAATCTGTCCATTAGTCTTGAACGAGGGACACATGAGGAGGAAAGAGGGACAGAGGGAGCTATGTATACACATATTACACAGATCTGTCCATCAGTCCTGAAAGAGGGACACATGAGGGGGAAAGAGGGACAGAGGGAGCTATGTATACACATATTACACAGATATGTCCATCAGTCCTGAAAGAGGGACACATGAGGAGGACAGAGGGACAGGGGGAGCAATGTATACACATATTACACAGATCTGTCCATCAGTCCTGAAAGAGGGACACATGAGGGGGAAAGAGGGACAGAGGGAGCTATGTATACACATATTACACAGATATGTCCATCAGTCCTGAAAGAGGGACACATGAGGAGGACAGAGTGACAGGGGGAGCTATGTATACACATATTACACAGATCTGTCCATCAGTCCTGAAAGAGGGACACATGAGGAGGAAAGAGGGACAGGGGGAGCTATGTATACACATATTACACAGATCTGCCCATCAGTCCTGAAAGAGGGACACATGAGCAGGAAAGAGGGACAGGGGGAGCTATGTATACACATATTACACAGATCAGTGCATCAGTCCTGAAAGAGGGACACATGAGGAGGAAAGAGGGACAGGGGGAGCTATGCATACACATATTACACAGATCAGTGCATCAGTCCTGAAAGAGGGACACATGAGGAGGAAAGAGGGACAGGGGGAGCTATGTATACACATATTACACAGATCTGCCCATCAGTCCTGAAAGAGGGACACATGAGGAGGAAAGAGGGACAGGGGGAGCTATGTATACACATATTACACAGATCTGTCCATCAGTCCTGAAAGAGGGACACATGAGGAGGAAAGAGGGACAGGGGGAGCTATGTATACACATATTACACAGACCTGTCCATCAGTCCTGAAAGAGGGACACATGAGGAGGAAAGAGGGACAGGGGGAGCTATGTACACACATATTACACAGATCTGTCCATCAGTCCTGAAAGAGGGACACATGAGGAGGAAAGAGGAACAGGGGGAGCTATGTATACACATATTACACAGATCTGCCCATCAGTCCTGAAAGAGGGACACATGAGGAGCAAAGAGGGACAGAGGGAGCTATGTATACACATATTACACAGATCTGTCCATTAGTCTTGAAAGAGGGACACATGAGGAGGAAAGAGGGACAGAGGGAGCTATGTATACACATATTACACAGATCTGTCCATCAGTCCTGAAAGAGGGACACATGAGGGGGAAAGAGGGACAGGGGGAGCTATGTATACACATATTACACAGATCTGTCCATCAGTCCTGAAAGAGGGACACATGAGGGGGAAAGAGGGACAGAGGGAGCTATGTATACACATATTACACAGATCTGTCCATCAGTCCTGAAAGAGGGATACATGAAAAGGAAAGAGGGACAGAGGGAGCTATGTATACACATATTACACAGATCTGTACATCAGTCCTGAAAGAGGGACACAGGGATCTATGTATACACATATTACACAGATCTGTACATCAGTCCTGAAAGAGGGACACATGAGGAGGAAAGAGGGACAGGGGGAGCTATGTATACACATATTACACAGATCTGTCCATCGGTCCTGAAAGAGGGACAAATGAGGAGGAAAGAGGGACAGAGGGAGCTATGTATACACATTTACACAGATCTGTCCATCAGTCCTGAAAGAGGGACACATGAGGAAGAAAGAGGGACAGGGGGAGCTATGTATACACATATTACACAGATCTGTCCATCAGTCCTGAAAGAGGGACACATAAGGAGGAAAGAGGGACAGAGGGAGCTATGTATACTCATATTACACAGATCTGACCATCAGTCCTGAAAGAGAGACACATAAGGAGGAAAGAGGGACAGAGGGAGCTATGTATACACATATTACACAGATCGGTCCATCAGTCCTGAAAGAGGGACACATGAGGAGGAAAGAGGGACAGAGGGAGCCATGTATACACATATTACACAGATCTGTCCATCAGCCCTGAAAGAGGGACACATGAGGAGGAAAGAGGGACAGGGGGAGCAATGTATACACATATTACACAGATCTGCCCATCAGTCCTGAAAGAGGGACACATGAGGAGGAAAGAGGGACAGGGGGAGCTATGTATACACATATTACACAGATCTGTCCATCAGTCCTGAAAGAGGGACACATGAGGAGGAAAGAGGGACAGGGGAAGCTATGTATACACATATTACACAGATCTGTCCATCAGTCCTGAAAGAGGGACACATGAGGAGGAAAGAGGGACAGGGGGAGCAATGTATACACATATTACACAAATCTGTCCATCAGTCCTGAAAGAGGAACACATGAGGAGGATAGAGGGACAGGGGGAGCTATGTATACACATATTACACAGATCTGTCCATCAGTCCTGAAAGAGGGACACATGAGGAGGAAAGAGGGACAGGGGGAGCAATGTATACACATATTACACAGATCTGTCCATCAGTCCTGAAAGAGGGACACATGAGGAGGAAAGAGGGACAGGGGGAGCAATGTATACACATATTACACAGATCTGTCCATCAGTCCTGAAAGAGGGACACATGAGGAGGAAAGAGGGACAGGGGGAACAATGTATACACATATTACACAGATCTGTCCATCAGTCCTGAAAGAGGGACACATGAGGAGGAAAGAGGGACAGGGGGAGCAATGTATACACATATTACACAGATCTGTCCATCAGTCCTGAAAGAGGGACACATGAGGAGGAAAGAGGGACAGGGGGAGCAATGTATACACATATTACACAGATCTGTCCATTAGTCCTGAAAGAGGGACACATGAGGAGGAAAGAGGGACAGGGGGAGCTATGTATACACATAATGCACAGATCTGTCCATCAGTCCTGAAAGAGGGACACATGAGGAGGAAAGAGGGACAGAGGGAGCTATGTATACACATATTACACAGATCTGTCCATCAGTCCTGAAAGAGGGACACATGAGGAGGAAAGAGGGACAGGGGAGCAATGTATACACATATTACACAGATCTGTCCATCAGTCCTGAAAGAGGGACACATGAGGAGGAAAGAGGGACAGGGGGAGCAATGTATACACATATTACACAGATCTGTCCATCAGTCCTGAAAGAGGGACACATGAGGAGGATAGAGGGACAGGGGGAGCTATGTATACACATATTACACAGATCTGTCCATCAGTCCTGAAAGACAGACACATGAGGAGGATAGAGGGACAGGGGGAGCTATGTATACACATATTACACAGATCTGTCCATCAGTCCTGAAAGAGGGACACATGAGGAGGAAAGAGGGACAGGGGGAGCTATGTATACACATATTACACAGATCTGTCCATCAGTCCTGAAAGAGGGACACATGAGGAGGAAAGAGGGACAGGGGGAGCAATGTATACACATATTACACAGATCTGTCCATCAGTCCTGAAAGAGGGACACATGAGGAGGAAAGAGGGACAGGGGGAGCTATGTATACACATATTACACAGATCTGTCCATCAGTCCTGAAAGAGGGACACATGAGGAGGAAAGAGGGACAGGGGGAGCTATGTATACACATATTACACAGATCTGTCCATCAGTCCTGAAAGAGGGACACATGAGGAGGAAAGAGGGACAGGGGGAGCTATGTATACACATATTACACAGATCTGTCCATCAGTCCTGAAAGAGGGACACATGAGGAGGAAAGAGGGACAGAGGGAGCTATGTATACACATATTACACAGATCTGTCCATCAGTCCTGAAAGAGGGACACATGAGGAGGAAAGAGGGACAGGGGGAGCTATGTATACACATATTACATAGATCTGTCCATCAGCCCTGAAAGAGGGACACATGAGGAGGAAAGAGGGACAGGGGAGCTATGTATACACATATTACACAGATCTGTCCATCAGCCCTGAAAGAGGGACACATGAGGAGGAAAGAGGGACAGGGGGAGCTATGTATACACATATTACACAGATCTGTCCATCAGTCCTGAAAGAGGGACACATGAGGAGGAAAGAGGGACAGGGGGAGCTATGTATACACATATTACACAGATCTGTCCATCAGTCCTGAAAGAGGGACACATGAGGAGGAAAGAGGGACAGGGGGAGCAATGTATACACATATTACACAGATCTGTCCATCAGTCCTGAAAGAGGGACACATGAGGAGGAAAGAGGGACAGGGGGAGCTATGTATACACATATTACACAGATCTGTCCATCAGTCCTGAAAGAGGGACACATGAGGAGGAAAGAGGGACAGGGGGAGCTATGTATACACATATTACACAGATCTGTCCATCAGCCCTGAAAGAGGGACACATGAGGAGGAAAGAGGGACAGGGGGAGCTATGTATACACATATTACACAGATCTGTCCATCAGCCCTGAAAGAGGGACACATGAGGAGGAAAGAGGGACAGGGGGAGCTATGTATACACATATTACACAGATCTGTCCATCAGTCCTGAAAGAGGGACACATGAGGAGGAAAGAGGGACAGAGGGAGCTATGTATACACATATTACACAGATCTGTCCATCAGTCCTGAAAGAGGGACACATGAGGAGGAAAGTGGGACACGGGGAGCTATGCATACACATATTACACAGATCAGTGCATCAGTCCTGAAAGAGGGACACATGAGGAGGAAAGAGGGACAGAGGGAGCTATGTATACACATATTACACAGATCTGTCCATCAGTCCTGAAAGAGGGACACATGAGGAGGAAAGTGGGACACGGGGAGCTATGCATACACATATTACACAGATCAGTGCATCAGTCCTGAAAGAGGGACACATGAGGAGGAAAGAGGGACAGAGGGAGCTATGCATACACATATTACACAGATCTGTCCATCAGTCCTGAAAGAGGGACACATGAGGAGGAAAGAGGGACAGGGGGAGCTGTGTATACACATATTACACAGATCTGTCTATCAGTCCTGAAAGAGGGACACATGAGGAGGAAAGAGGGACAGGAGGAGCTATGTATACACATATTACACAGATCTGTCCATCAGCCCTGAAAGAGGGACACATGAGGAGGAAAGAGGGACAGAGGGAGCTATGCATACACATATTACACAGATCTGTCCATCAGTCCTGATGCTGAATCCACACCATAACATTTGTTTGCAGATTTACCTACTAGATCGATAATTTCCGATAATGTCTGATCTGAAGATCGATTTAATTTTTTGAGTGATTTCCATAGATAGAAACAAACGGGAATCGGTTAGAAAATCGATTGATCCTTTAACCGGACATGCTGGAAATAATCGATCTGGAAGGTAAATCTTCGCATGAAAGAGGGACATTTGAAGAGGAAAGGGGGACAGGGGGATAGCATTCCCCTGCCTTAAGGCCCGTACACACGCCTGACTGCAGGCAACAACGGATCTGTCGTCACCTCCCGCTGGGCGGGCGTTCCAGCGACAGTCCGGCGTGTGTACAGTCTGTCTGCAGACTGATGCGGCTGTTTTTGAGTGATCCGCCTGGCGGATCCATTGGTCAATCGATTTACAATGTGCAATAGACCAATTGATAGATTGATTTTGATCGATCGATAGGCTGCTAATCGGGTATGGGTCCCTTAAAAAATACTGCTTGTTGTAATCCTTAAGGTGGCCATACACTCGCTAGATTAGCAGCAGATAGATCACCAGATAGATCTATCTGATGTGTTTAGGAACATTTTTTACTAGGAACAGATTTCCAATAGATTTCAGTATGAAATCTATTGAAAATCAATCTGATCGCATGCATTTTTTTTGCCATCAGATTTGCATTAGGGCCAATGCAAAATGATAAGCAATCTCAACAGATCGATTTTGATTTTCTACCATGTCAGATCGATTGAAATCGATTGAAATTGGCCGCAAATTGATCGATCAGTGAATCGATTTGCAATTGATTGATCGGCCGCTATTCAGCTCAGTGTATGGGTACCTTTAAGACCAAATGATGGAACAAAGATCAATAAAGGTGACACTGCTCTAGAGTGTGTATGTGCAGATTGCAATAATATGGAGAGGGGTTGTGAGAGACAGTAGGGGCCGGAACAAGAAAGGAGACCCAGGGAATGCTTATCGCTGCAGTTGCTTCAGGGCAACTGAAGTGTGAGAGATGGTGGAGGTTGCCATATTCATTCACTTGGCGCTTTGAGTCCGCCAGGAGAAAAGCGCAATATAAATGTTATTTGTCTTGTGTTTGTCTTAAGCAATACCAGTTGCCTGGCAGCCCTGCTGATCCTCTGCCTCTAATACTTTTAGCCATAGACCCTGAACAAGCATGCAGCAGATCAGTTGTTTCTGACACTATTGTCAGATCCAACAAGATTAGCTGCATGCTTGTTTCAGGTGTGCAATTCAGACGCTAATGCAGCCAAAGAGATCATCAGGGGTGCCAGCCAACCGGTATTGCTTAAAAGGAAATAAATATGGCAGCCTCCATATACTACTCACAGAGGCGCTACATGTGTTGTTTGACAGTTACTGTTTTTGTCCCCTACCTATTGCCTTATGAAGCGGGCTTTGACCTGCGAAACGCGTTGCATCTATTGGGGTACCAATAAAGTATTTATTTATTTATGCCAGACAGTTATCTAGTCTGCTCTTTGGAGGTAAGTCCACCACTGCCTCCCAGCATATTTTAAAAGTTTTAATAACTGTTCTTATCCTGCTGGCACCTCTGTTTACCCACAAGTTCATATGCGTCCACCCTTGGTGGAAGGGGGACGCACCCCTATCTTTCTTCCATTTCTACAGAGAGCGACATTTTAATCCTGAGTGAGGACAGGTCTAATCTCCTCACCTGCCTATACAGTGGTAACCCATGTTTGTGAGTATAATTGTCTCCCTTTTTCATTGTACCAACTCACCCTCTGCATACTACACTATATTGGGCTCTCGGTATCTCCTTTGTATCTATACTACTCACTTTGGTTGTCCTTTAAAAATAAACTAGTCAAATCACACCAAGATAAAATTCAGTTGGTCCATTTTCTATCTTTCTATCTCTATACATTTACAGGGAAGCCAAGAGAGCTGCAATACCAGTTATGACCACTGTGTGGTGAGGTATCTCTTTCACCCTCCCTCTACTGTAAACATTTTTTAAACACATTTTTTCACTTACCTGGGGCTTTTCCAAGCCCCAGCAGCCGTCCTGTCCCGCGCGGGTCCTGTACGAGCCTCCATTCCCCCGCCGCCAGCTACTTTCGGTTTTGCCGCCGGGCCACTGCGACTGCTCTTGCAACGCGTATCCTTTCTTCGCGTCCCCTGCTATTGCAGCTCGGGCAAGATCGGCACGGGATCGCATGGCTACTGGGGTCTTGGGGAAGCCCCAGGTAAGTGAAAAAATGTGTTTAAAAAACGTAACAGTTCCGCTTGCACTGATTGTTTGGGAACATAGCAGTGTCCTCACCCACCAGAGTGCTGTACAATAAAAAGCAGGAAGTACCCTATGTGACGAAAGTGAGTACACCTCTTAGTACAAACTTATTATGTATTTTACTGCCTGTGTCCAAGAACACCTCTCTCCCTGTTTTCTCCTTGCCATCCCTCCTCCCCTTTTTATAGAACAGTACATGCTGCTCAGCATGACTGCACAGCACTTGTTCCCTGCAGTGTTACTCCAATGATCAATCAATGATCATTAAAGAGAAACTGAAGTGACTTGAAAAACTTGATGTTACCTGTTATTTAGCTTTTACCTCTTGAGGACTGCACTGCTAAACCCCCCTAAAGACCAGCCTGTTTTTGTCCAATTGGCCACTGCAGCTTTAAGGGCAAGCTGCAGGGCCACACAACACAGCACACTAGTGATTCCCCCCTCCCCCCCACCAACATAACTCTCTGTTGGTGGGGTCTGATCCAACCCCCCCCCCCCCCCCCCTCCCCTGGATGTTTATTTTTTAAAATAAATACTTATGTTCATTTTTTTAAAATATTTTTTTTTTATTTTTAACTGTTTCCTTTTTTTTCTCCTTACAAACCCTTCGCTCCCCCCAGCCGGCCAATCCTGGTGATCGGCTGTCATAGGCTTCTGCCTATGAGAGCCAATCGCTCTCTAATGCCCCAGGGGGACAGCTGTGTCACACGGCTGTCCCCAGTCCAGCGCTGCCGTGGATAACACAGCGCTGTACTTTCTTAAAAGACAGCGGTTTCACCATCTAACAGTCTTCAGTCTCCGATTGTCGCTCGGAGACTGAAGGCGGGGTGGATCTCCACCCCTCAAGCAGGAGATGCATGCACAGACTGCGCTCGATCTCCTGCAGTAGCCGGCCCAAGGACCTGACACCAATTGGCGTTAGGCGATCGCGGGGCTGCTGCCACGGCCACGCCCGTTGGTGTGGGGTGGTTGGCAGGGAGTTAAGGAATATGGCCAGTGCTAAAACACAGCATTCCCATGTCGGAACGAGGGTTTTATAGCCCCCAAATCCCCTGGCAAAAACCGGGGAGCGCTTTCTTGTAGAGGCAGAGCTTAGTGCTGTAGCCCTGCCTCCAGTAGAATCAATCCTCACTGATCGCCACCTCTCCAAGCCCCTCTCAGTCTTCTTTCACTAAGAGGGGTGGGGGAAAGGCAGCAATCAGTGGTGATTGATGCTACTGGAGGCAGGGCCACAGCGCTAAGCTGTAAGAGGGAAGAGAGCCCTGGCCAAAAGCCCTTTAGTACATAAAATAGGGGCATGTGTGATGGCCTCTCCTCATGCCCCCCATTCTGCTCTGTTGTCCTCGGTTTGGGTGCACCGACCTTCTGAAACAACTTCCTGGTTGGAAGGATCAGTAACAACTATGCAGGCGCTGCTCGGTGATATGTGTCCTTTATCACGCGCCTATGGCCAGGAGTGCTCTGCACCTGCACACCACGTAGTTGTGACACAGTGTGCATGCAACAGCATGGTGGTGTAGGAGTTTGTATGTTCTCCCCGTGTCTGTGTGGGTTTCCTCCGGACACTCATGTTTCCTCCCACATCCCAAAAACATATGCAGATAACTTGATTGGCTTCCCCCTAAAATTGGCCCTAGACTACAATAAATACACTACACAATACATAAATAGACATAGGTCTGTGGTAGGATTAGATTGTGAGCCCCTCTGAGGGAGAGGTAAGTGACAATATACTCTGTACAGCAGGTGCAGAAGATGTTGGTGCTATATAAATACTAAATAATACATGCAATCTAATGCAGAATGTGGGTGCTATATCATTATTATTATTATTTAGTATTTATATAGCACCGACATATTACACAGCGCTGTACAGAGTATATTGACTTGTCACTAACTGTCCCTCAGAGGGGCTCACTAACTCCTATTTATTACATATTACTGTTTTCCCCGTTATTCCCCCTCTTCATTTCTCCAATTTTCACCACTCCCCACTGCCAATTAATGACTTAATATAACTTTCAAACCTTTGGGCAAGATGGCTGCAATGTAAAGTGTTTCTGATCAGCCACACAGTCTCCCTGTACTGCTGTGCACTAGAGCTGAGCTGAAACCACACTAGGCAGATCTCCTCTGTACTGCCAGACTCAGTGGAGCAAGACCGATCTTCCCCCTGCTAGCTGGCCTGGAACACACAGAAGGTTAGGGATGACTCATCAGCTGCTTTATTGTCTACCTCTTCCTACAGCACAATATTCCAGTCAGGCATGGGCAAACTTGGCCCTCCAGCTGTTACGGAACTACAATTCCCACAATGCATTGCAGGAGTCTGACAGCCACAGTCATGACTCATAAAGGCAAATGCATTGTGGGACTTGCAGTTCCGTAACAGCTGGAGGGCCGAGTTTGCCCAGGCCTGCTAGAGACGAATGATTAGAAAGGATCAGCAGAGAGACAGCACAGCTGTGCAGATGTTGACCTGGATGTGATTGGAACTGGGGATCCAGCGCTGCAAGGCGAGAGTGCTTATCATGACACCACCGTGCTGCCTTACTATATAAGTTCATAATAATAATAACAATAATAATAATAATAACATACATTTAGCCACACAAACATATAGAGAGATGATACAAAAGTCATGCAGAGACTGTTGATGATGGAGCCCAGGACCCCAGTGCAGCAGGGCCCATGTGCTGGGGACTCATCCTACCCTGGTATGGGACACATTTCTCAACATAACATGAAAAAGTGAAACAAAAAATGAAGCAGACCTGGGACAGATTTATCCACATAATTACATAAAAAGTTGGAGCAGAATTGGGGAGAAATATATGCAATGGTGTGCAAAACTTACCCCAATGGGAGAAATCTTCAGGAGAAAGATGGAGAGAGAGAGAGAGAGAGAGAGAGTAAACCAGTGGAAGTCTCTCTTCCTGCATCCAGTACAAGGACTGAGTCACTCCTGTGAGTAGAAATGGTACATGTATATTCTTCAGCTACCCTCCTTCCCCCAGCTCCTGATAAGAAAGGCTCACAGAAAGTTCAGGAATGTGGGGGAGGGGAAGGAGTTCAAACTGGGTCTATAGATGCAAAACTCACAGTGCCAAACAGACCATATCAATCCTAGTCCTATCCTTGCATATACAGAGTACATACTCCAGTCACTGAGTGTCCCTCAGAGGAGCTCACAATCTAATCCTACCGTAGTCTAAATGAGTCCATACACTGGTCGATTTCAGCATTCCATCGATTTGATAGAATAGATCACAAATCAATGCACAATCGAACGGCCAATCGATCGATTTGCAACCAATTTCAATCAATTGGATCTATCTGAAAGGATGGAAAATATAGGTCGATCTGCTGCTGCCACCTGATCAATGGCCTATGGAGTTGCATTGCATCTAATGGTGCAGTAATGCATTTAGATTAATTTTCAAAACATTTCCATTCTGAAATCTATTGGAAATCTGTTCCTAGTGTGTGACACACATCAGATAGATTCCTGTCAGCAGGGCCGAGCCTGGGCGGGTGCTGCGGGAGCATTGCTCACCCCATCTGGCCGCCGTTCTCTCCCTCCCTTCCTCCCTCCCTGTAGCCGCCGCCGCGTCAGACCTCGATCAGGCGGCGACCAATAGTGCGGGCGCTAGGACCCAGCACCCGCACTGATATGCGGAAGAGACATCACTTCCGCATATAGAGCGGGTGCGTCCGGCGCCCGCACTTACTGGTCGGGTCGCCGCTGATCTTGAGGTCTGCTGAGTGCTGACTGACAGGTAAGGGGGGAGCGGCGGCTAGAGGGGGGCTCCCTGTCACTCACTCACTAAAGGGGCTCCCTGTCACTCACTCACTAACTAATGGGTCTCCCTGTCACTCACTCACTACCTAAAGGGGCTCCCTGTCACTCACTAACTGGGCTCCCTGTCACTCACTAACTGGGCTCCCTGTCACTCACTAACTGGGCTCCCTGTCACTCACTCACTACCTAAAGGGGCTCCCTGCCACTCACTAACTGGGCTCCCTGTCACTCACTAACTTTCCTTTTTTTTTCTCCTTACAAACCCTTCGCTCCCCCCAGCCGGCCAATCCTGGTGATCGGCTGTCATAGGCTTCTGCCTATGAGAGCCAATCGCTCTCTAATGCCCCAGGGGGACAGCTGTGTCACACGGCTGTCCCCAGTCCAGCGCTGCCGTGGATAACACAGCGCTGTACTTTCTTAAAAGACAGCGGTTTCACCATCTAACAGTCTTCAGTCTCCGATTGTCGCTCGGAGACTGAAGGCGGGGTGGATCTCCACCCCTCAAGCAGGAGATGCATGCACAGACTGCGCTCGATCTCCTGCAGTAGCCGGCCCAAGGACCTGACACCAATTGGCGTTAGGCGATCGCGGGGCTGCTGCCACGGCCACGCCCGTTGGTGTGGGGTGGTTGGCAGGGAGTTAAGGAATATGGCCAGTGCTGAAACACAGCATTCCCATGTCGGAACGAGGGTTTTATAGCCCCCAAATCCCCTGGCAAAAACCGGGGAGCGCTTTCTTGTAGAGGCAGAGCTTAGTGCTGTAGCCCTGCCTCCAGTAGAATCAATCCTCACTGATCGCCACCTCTCCAAGCCCCTCTCAGTCTTCTTTCACTAAGAGGGGTGGGGGAAAGGCAGCAATCAGTGGTGATTGATGCTACTGGAGGCAGGGCCACAGCGCTAAGCTGTAAGAGGGAAGAGAGCCCTGGCCAAAAGCCCTTTAGTACATAAAATAGGGGCATGTGTGATGGCCTCTCCTCATGCCCCCCATTCTGCTCTGTTGTCCTCGGTTTGGGTGCACCGACCTTCTGAAACAACTTCCTGGTTGGAAGGATCAGTAACAACTATGCAGGCGCTGCTCGGTGATATGTGTCCTTTATCACGCGCCTATGGCCAGGAGTGCTCTGCACCTGCACACCACGTAGTTGTGACACAGTGTGCATGCAACAGCATGGTGGTGTAGGAGTTTGTATGTTCTCCCCGTGTCTGTGTGGGTTTCCTCCGGACACTCATGTTTCCTCCCACATCCCAAAAACATATGCAGATAACTTGATTGGCTTCCCCCTAAAATTGGCCCTAGACTACAATAAATACACTACACAATACATAAATAGACATAGGTCTGTGGTAGGATTAGATTGTGAGCCCCTCTGAGGGAGAGGTAAGTGACAATATACTCTGTACAGCAGGTGCAGAAGATGTTGGTGCTATATAAATACTAAATAATACATGCAATCTAATGCAGAATGTGGGTGCTATATCATTATTATTATTATTTAGTATTTATATAGCACCGACATATTACACAGCGCTGTACAGAGTATATTGACTTGTCACTAACTGTCCCTCAGAGGGGCTCACTAACTCCTATTTATTACATATTACTGTTTTCCCCGTTATTCCCCCTCTTCATTTCTCCAATTTTCACCACTCCCCACTGCCAATTAATGACTTAATATAACTTTCAAACCTTTGGGCAAGATGGCTGCAATGTAAAGTGTTTCTGATCAGCCACACAGTCTCCCTGTACTGCTGTGCACTAGAGCTGAGCTGAAACCACACTAGGCAGATCTCCTCTGTACTGCCAGACTCAGTGGAGCAAGACCGATCTTCCCCCTGCTAGCTGGCCTGGAACACACAGAAGGTTAGGGATGACTCATCAGCTGCTTTATTGTCTACCTCTTCCTACAGCACAATATTCCAGTCAGGCATGGGCAAACTTGGCCCTCCAGCTGTTACGGAACTACAATTCCCACAATGCATTGCAGGAGTCTGACAGCCACAGTCATGACTCATAAAGGCAAATGCATTGTGGGACTTGCAGTTCCGTAACAGCTGGAGGGCCGAGTTTGCCCAGGCCTGCTAGAGACGAATGATTAGAAAGGATCAGCAGAGAGACAGCACAGCTGTGCAGATGTTGACCTGGATGTGATTGGAACTGGGGATCCAGCGCTGCAAGGCGAGAGTGCTTATCATGACACCACCGTGCTGCCTTACTATATAAGTTCATAATAATAATAACAATAATAATAATAATAACATACATTTAGCCACACAAACATATAGAGAGATGATACAAAAGTCATGCAGAGACTGTTGATGATGGAGCCCAGGACCCCAGTGCAGCAGGGCCCATGTGCTGGGGACTCATCCTACCCTGGTATGGGACACATTTCTCAACATAACATGAAAAAGTGAAACAAAAAATGAAGCAGACCTGGGACAGATTTATCCACATAATTACATAAAAAGTTGGAGCAGAATTGGGGAGAAATATATGCAATGGTGTGCAAAACTTACCCCAATGGGAGAAATCTTCAGGAGAAAGATGGAGAGAGAGAGAGAGAGAAAGAGAGTAAACCAGTGGAAGTCTCTCTTCCTGCATCCAGTACAAGGATTGAGTCACTCCTGTGAGTAGAAATGGTACATGTATATTCTTCAGCTACCCTCCTTCCCCCAGCTCCTGATAAGAAAGGCTCACAGAAAGTTCAGGAATGTGGGGGAGGGGAAGGAGTTCAAACTGGGTCTATAGATGCAAAACTCACAGTGCCAAACAGACCATATCAATCCTAGTCCTATCCTTGCATATACAGAGTACATACTCCAGTCACTGAGTGTCCCTCAGAGGAGCTCACAATCTAATCCTACCGTAGTCTAAATGAGTCCATACACTGGTCGATTTCAGCATTCCATCGATTTGATAGAATAGATCACAAATCAATGCACAATCGAACGGCCAATCGATCGATTTGCAACCAATTTCAATCAATTGGATCTATCTGAAAGGATGGAAAATATAGGTCGATCTGCTGCTGCCACCTGATCAATGGCCTATGGAGTTGCATTGCATCTAATGGTGCAGTAATGCATTTAGATTAATTTTCAAAACATTTCCATTCTGAAATCTATTGGAAATCTGTTCCTAGTGTGTGACACACATCAGATAGATTCCTGTCAGCAGGGCCGAGCCTGGGCGGGTGCTGCGGGAGCATTGCTCACCCCATCTGGCCGCCGTTCTCTCCCTCCCTTCCTCCCTCCCTGTAGCCGCCGCCGCGTCAGACCTCGATCAGGCGGCGACCAATAGTGCGGGCGCTAGGACCCAGCACCCGCACTGATATGCGGAAGAGACATCACTTCCGCATATAGAGCGGGTGCGTCCGGCGCCCGCACTTACTGGTCGGGTCGCCGCTGATCTTGAGGTCTGCTGAGTGCTGACTGACAGGTAAGGGGGGAGCGGCGGCTAGAGGGGGGCTCCCTGTCACTCACTCACTAAAGGGGCTCCCTGTCACTCACTCACTAACTAATGGGTCTCCCTGTCACTCACTCACTACCTAAAGGGGCTCCCTGTCACTCACTAACTGGGCTCCCTGTTACTCACTCACTACCTAAAGGGGCTCCCTGTCACTCACTAACTAATGGGGCTCCCTGTCACTCGGTAACTAATGGGGCTCCCTGTCACTCACTACCTAAAGGGGCTCCCTGTCACTCACTAACTAATGGGGCTCCCTGTCACTCGGTAACTAATGGGGCTCCCTGTCACTCACTACCTAAAGGGGCTCCCTGTCACTCGCTAACTAAAGGGGGCTCCCTGTCGCTCACTAACTAAAGGGGCTCCCTGTCACTCACTAACTAATGGGGCTCCCTGTCGCTCACTCACTGCCTAAAGGGCTCACTGTCACTCATTGCCTAAAGGGCTCACTGTCACTCACTGCCAAAAGGGCTCCCTGTCACTCACTACCTACAGGGGGTCCAGGCTGGCTACATATACTGGGGACACTGGCTGTTTGTCATTATGTGCATTTGCTGGTGAAAAGCTGTCTCTTTTTATGTGCATTAACTGGTGAAAAGCGGTCTCTTATTATGTGCATTTACTGGTGAAAAGCGGTTTCTTATGTGCATTTACTGGTGAAAAGCGGTCTCTTATTATGTGCATTTACTGGTGAAAAGCGGTCTCTTATTATGTGCATTTACTGGTGAAAAGCGGTCTCTCATGTGCATTTACTAGGGAAAAGCTGTCTCTTACTATGTGCATTTACTGGGGAAAAGCTGTCTCTCATTATGTGCATTTACTGATGAAAGGCTGTCTGTCATTACGTGCATTTACTGGTGAAACGCTGTCTCTTATGTGTATTTAGTGTGGAAATTTTGTCCGTAAAAATAATCTTTTGTCAGTAAATTTTTAGGTATTTGTCAGTAAAAAAATAACGTGAAAGGTTGGCAACACTGGCAGGCTGCGTGGCGCAACGGGAAAGATACAGGCAGCCCACCTCACGCTTGGGCTTGGCGGGGGGAGTAGCCAACGACAGCGAGCGAGAGTAGGGTGGCCGCAGGCAGCCATAAGTACGCAGTGTGTGACTGCGTTGCACTCGCAGAAAATCTCAGCCTGCGTCAGTCCAGAGACTAGCAGGCAGCCAAAGCCAGCCAGGAGCAAGCCAGTGGAAGAGGGGTAGGAATGGGGTATCACATGCAGGCGTAAGGAGGTGGAAGGTGTGGGTGTGATTAGGAAGGACATGGGTGTGGTTATGTGGTTGGGCGTGGTTAATTTAACCACTCCCATAGGCACCAGAAAAAATCTTGCACCCAGGTGCCAGGCACCCCAGGCTCACCCCTGCCTGTCAGATTCAACCTGACAGGCATCTGACAGAAATCTATCTGATGGTCGAATCTGCTGCAAATTTAAAGTGTATGGCCATCTATAATCTAATGTCCTACCATATTATCATTAGGGCAGCATGGTGGCGTAGTGGTTAGCTCTCTCGCCTTGCAGCGCTGGGTCCCTGGTTCGAATCCCAGCCAGGGCACTATCTGCAAATAGTTTGTATGTTCTCTCCGTGTCTGTATGGGTTTCCTCCGGGGAACTCCGGTTTCCTCCCACATTCCAAAAACATACGGATAAGTTAATTGGCTCCCCCTAAAATTGGCCCTAGACTACAGTACTTACACTACATAATATAGACATATGGCAATGGTAGGGATTAGATTGTGAGCTCCTTTGAGGGACAGTTAGTGACAAGACAATATATATATATACACACTGTACAGCGCTGCGTAATAGGTCGGCGCTATATAAATACTAAATAATAATAATAATAATAATAATAATAAAAATTATGTGTTTATATAGCACTGACATCTTCTCCAGCCCTTTACAGAGTACATAATCATGCCACTGACTGTCCTCAGAGGAGCTCACAATCTAATCCTACCATAGTCATAGTCTAATGTCCTACCATATTATTATTATGTATTTATATAGCACTGACACCTTCTGCAGCACATTACAGAGTACATAGTCATGTCACTGACTGTCCTCAGAGGAGCTCACACTCTAATCCTACCATAGTCATAGTCTAATGTCCTACCATATTATTATTATGTATTTATATAGCACTGACATCTTCTGCAGCACATTACAGAGTACATAGTCATGTCACTGACTGTCCTCAGAGGAGTTCACACGCTAATCCTACCATAGTCATAGTCTAATGTCCTACCATATTATTATTATGTATTTATATAGCACTGACATCTTCTCCAGCCCTTTACAGAGTACATAGTCATGTCACTGACTGTCCTCAGAGGAGCTTCACACTCTAATCCTACCATAGTCATAGCCTAATGTCCTACCATATTATTATTATGTATTGATATAGCACTGACATCTTCTGCAGCACATTGCAGAGTACATAGTCATATCACTGACTGTCCTCAGAGGAACTCACACTCTAATCCTACCATAGTCATAGTCTAATGTCCTACCATATTATTATTATGTATTTATATAGCACTGACATCTTCTGCAGCACATTACAGAGTACATAGTCATGTCACTGACTGTCCTCAGAGGAGCTCACAATCTAATCTCCCCATAGTCATAGCCTAATGTCCTACCATATTATTATTATGTATTTATATAGCACTGACATCTTCTGCAGCACATTACAGAGTACATAGTCATGTCACTGACTGTCCTCAGAGGAGTTCACAATCTAATCTCCCCATAGTCATAGCCTAATGTCCTACCATATTATTATTATGTATTTATATAGCACTGACATCTTCTGCAGCACATTACAGAGTACATAGTCATGTCACTGACTGTCCTCAGAGGAGCTCACACTCTAATCCTACCATAGTCACAGTCTAATGTCCTACCATATTATTATTATGTATTTATATAGCACTGACATCTCCTGCAGTGCACAGAGTACATAGTCGTGTCACTGACTGTCCTCAGATGAGCTCACAATCTAATCCTACCATAGTCATAGCCTAATGTCCTACCATATTATTATTATGTATTTATATAGCACTGACACCTTCTGCAGCACATTACAGAGTACATAGTCATGTCACTGACTGTCCTCAGAGGAGCTCACACTCTAATCCTACCATACTCACAGTCTAATGTCCTCCCATATTATTATTATGTATTTATATAGCACTGACATAACCTGCAGCACATTACAGAGTACATAGTCATGTCACTGACTGTCCTCAGAGGAACTCACACTCTAATCCTACCATAGTCATAGTCTAATGTCCTACCATATTATTATTATGTTTTTATATAGCACTGAAATCTTCTGCAGCACATTACAGAGTACATAGTCATGTCACTGACTGTCCTCAGAGGAGCTCACAATCTAATCTCCCCATAGTCATAGCCTAATGTCCTACCATATTATTATTATGTATTGATATAGCACTGACATCTTCTGCAGCACATTGCAGAGTACATAGTCATGTCACTGACTGTCCTCAGAGGAGCTCACACTCTAATCCTAGCATAGTCATATTCTAATGTCCTACCATATTATTATTATGTATTTATATAGCACTGACATCTCCTGCAGCACATTACAGAGCACATAGTCATGTCACTGACTGTCCTCAGAGGAGCTCACACTCTAATCCTACCATAGCCATAGTCTAATGTCCTACCATATTATTATTATGTATTTATATAGCAGTGACATCTTCTGCAGCACATTACAGAGTACATAGTCATGTCACTGACTGTCCACAGAGGAGCTCACAATCTAATCATACCATAGTCATAGTCTAATATCCTACCATATTATTATGTATTTATATAGCAGTGACATCTTCTGCAGCACATTACAGAGTACATAGTCATGTCACTGACTGTTCCCAGAGGAGCTCACACTCTAATCCTACCATAGTCATAGTCTAATGTCCTACCATATTATTATTATGTATTTATATAGCACTGGCATCTTCTGCAGCACTGTGCAGAGTACATAGTCATGTCACTGACTGTCCTCAGAGGAACTCACACTCTAATCCTACCACAGTCATAGTCTAATGTCCTACCATATTATTATTATGTATTTTTACAGCACTGACATCTTCTGCAGCACATTACAGAGTACATAGTCATGTCACTGACTGTCCTCAGAGGAGCTCACACTCTAATCCTACCATAGTCATAGTCTAATGTCCTACCATATTATTATTATGTATTTATATAGCACTGACATCTCCTGCAGCACATTACAGAGCACATAGTCATGTCACTGACTGTCCTCAGAGGAGCTCGCACTCTAATCCTACCATAGTCATAGTCTAATGTCCTACCATATTATTATTATGTATTTATATAGCAGTGACATCTTCTGCAGCACATTACAGAGTACATAGTCATGTCACTGACTGTCCTCAGAGGAGCTCACAATCTAATCTCCCCATAGTCATAGCCTAATGTCCTACCATATTATTATTATGTATTTATATAGCAGTGACATCTCCTGCAGCACATTACAGAGTACATAGTCATTTCACTGACTGTCCTCAGAGGAGCTCACAATGTAATCCTACCATAGTCATAGTCTAATGTCCCACCATATTATTATTATGTATTTATATAGCACTGACATCTTCTGCAGCACATTACAGAGTACATAGTCATGTCACTGACTGTCCTCAGAGGAGCTCACACTCTAATCCTACCATAGTCATAGTCTAATGTCCTACCATATTATTATTATGTATTTATATAGCACTGACATCTTCTGCAGCACATTACAGAGTACATAGTTATGTCACTGACTGTCCTCAGAGGAGCTCACAATCTAATCCTACCATAGTCATAGTCTAATGTCCTACCATATTATTATTATGTATTTATATATCACTGACATCTCCTGCAGCACTGTACAGAGTACATAGTCATGTCACTGACTGTCCTCAGAGGAGCTCACACTCTAATCCTACCATAGTCATAGTGTAATGTCCTACCATATTATTATGTATTTATATAGCACTGACATCTCCTGCAGCACATTACAGAGTACATAGTCATGTCACTGACTGTCCTCAGAGGAACTCACACTCTAATCCTACCATAGTCATAGTGTAATGTCCTACCATATTATTATGTATTTATATAGCACTGACATCTTCTGCAGCACATTACAGAGTACATAGTCATGTCACTGACTGTCCTCAGAGGAGCTCACAATCTAATCCTACCATAGTCATAGTCTAATGTCCTACCATATTATTATTATGTATTTATATAGCACTGACATCTCCTGCAGCACTATACAGAGTACATAGTCATGTCACTGACTGTCCTCAGAGGAGCTCACACTCTAATCCTACCATAGTCATAGTGTAATGTCCTACCATATTATTATGTATTTATATAGCACTGACATCTCCTGCAGCACATTACAGAGTACATAGTCATGTCACTGACTGTCCTCAGAGGAGCTAACACTCCAATCCTACCATAGTCCTAGTCTAATGCCCTACCATATTATTATGTATTTATATAGCACTGACATCTTCTGCAGCACATTACAGAGTACATAGTCATGTCACTGACTGTCCTCAGAGGAGCTCACAATCTAATCCTACCATAGTCATAGTGTAATGTCCTACCATATTATTATGTATTTATATAGCACTGACATCTCCTGCAGCACATTACAGAGTACATAGTCATGTCACTGACTGTCCTCAGAGGAGCTAACACTCCAATCCTACCATAGTCCTAGTCTAATGCCCTACCATATTATTATGTATTTATATAGCACTGACATCTTCTGCAGCACATTACAGAGTACATAGTCATGTCACTGACTGTCCTCAGAGGAGCTCACAATCTAATCCTACCATAGTCATAGTGTAATGTCCTACCATATTATTATTATGTATTTATATAGCACTGACATCTCCTGCAGCACATTACAGAGTACATAGTCATGTCACTGACTGTCCTCAGAGGAACTCACACTCTAATCCTACCACAGTCATAGTCTAATGTCCTACCATATTATTATTATGTATTTATATAGCACTGACATCTTCTGCAGCACATTACAGAGTACATAGTCATGTCACTGACTGTCCTCAGAGGATCTCACACTCTAATCCTACCACAGTCATAGTCTAATGTCCAACCACATTATTATTATGTATTTATATAGCACTGACATCTCCTGCAGCACATTACAGAGTACATAGTCGTGTCACTGACTGTCCTCAGAGGAGCTCACACTCTAATCCTACCATAGTCATAGTGTAATGTCCTACCATATTATTATTATGTATTTATATAGCACTGACATCCCCTGCAGCACATTACAGAGTACATAGTCATGTCACTGACTGTCCTCAGAGGAGCTCACAATCTAATCCTACCATAGTCATAGTCTAATGTCCTACTATATTATTATTATGTATTTATATAGCACTGACATCTTCTGCAGCACATTACAGAGTACATAGTCATGTCACTGACTATCCTCAGCGGAGCTCACACTCTAATCCTACCATAGTCATAGCCTAATGTCCTACCATATTATTATTATTATTATGTATTTATATAGCACGGACATCTTCTGCAGCACATTACAGAGTACATAGTCATGTCACTGACTATCCTCAGCGGAGCTCACACTGTAATCCCTACCATAGTCATAGTCTAATGTCCTACCATATTATTATTATGTATTTATATAGCACTGGCATCTTCTGCAGCACTGTGCAGAGTACATAGTCATGTCACTGACTGTCCTCAGAGGAACTCACACTCTAATCCTACCACAGTCATAGTCTAATGTCCTACCATATTATTATTATGTATTTATACAGCACTGACATCTTCTGCAGCACATTACAGAGTACATAGTCATGTCACTGACTGTCCTCAGAGGAGCTCACACTCTAATCCTACCATAGTCATAGCCTAATGTCCTACCATATTATTATTATGTATTTATATAGCAATGACATCTCCTGCAGCACATTACAGAGTACATAGTCATGTCACTGACTGTCCTCAGAGGAGCTCACACTCTAATCCTACCACAGTCATAGTCTAATGTCCTACCATATTATTATTATTATGTATTTATATAGCACTGACATCTTCTGCAGCACATTACAGAGTACATAGTCATGTCACTGACTGTCCTCAGAGGAGCTCACAATCTAATTCTACCATAGTCATAGTGTAATGTCCTACCATATTAATATTATGTATTTATATAGCAGTGACATCTTCTGCAGCACATTACAGAGTACATAGTCATGTCACTGACTGTCCTCAGAGGAGCTCACACTCTAATCCTACCACAGTCATAGTCTAATGTCCTACCATATTATTATTATGTATTATATAGCACTGACATCTCCTGCAGCACATTACAGAGTACATAGTCATGTCACTGACTGTCCTCAGAGGGGCTCACAGTCTAATCCTGCCATAGTCCTAGTCTAATGTCCTACCATATTATTATTATGTATTTATATAGCACTGACATCTTCTGCAGCACTGTACAGAGTACATAGTCATGTCACTGACTGTCCTCAGAGGAGCTCACACTCTAATCCTACCATAGTCATAGTCTAATGTCCTACCATATTATTATTATGTATTTATATAGCACTGACATCTCCTGCAGCACTTTACGGAGTACATAGTCATGTCACTGACTGTCCTCAGAGGAGCTCACAATCTAATCCTACCATAGTCATAGTCTAATGTCCTACCATATTATTATTATGTATTTATATAGCACTGACATCTCCTGCAGCACTTTTCGGAGTACATAGTCATGTCACTGACTGTCCTCAGAGGAGCTCACAATCTAATCCTACCATAGTCATAGTCTAATGTCCTACCATATTATTATTATGTATTTATATAGCCCCGACATCTTCTGCAGCACATTACAGAGTACATAGTCATGTCACTGACTGTCCTCAGAGGAGCTCACACTCTAATCCTACCATAGCCATAGTCTAATGTCCTACCATATTATTATTATGTATTTATATAGCACTGGCATCTTCTGCAGCACTGTGCAGAGTACATAGTCATGTCACTGACTGTCCTCAGAGGAGCTCACACTCTAATCCTACCATAGTCATAGTCTAATGTCCTACCATATTATTATTATGTATTTATATAGCACTGACATCTCCTGCAGCACTTTACAGAGTACATAGTCATGTCACTGACTGTCCTCAGAGGAGCTCACACTCTAATCCTACCATAGTCATAGTCTAATGTCCTACCATATTATTATTATGTATTTATATAGCACTGACATCTTCTGCAGCACATTACAGAGTACATTGTCATGTCACTGACTGTCCTCAGAGGAGCTCACACTCTAATCCTACCATAGTCATAGTCTAATGTCCTACCATATTATTATTATGTATTTATATAGCACTGACATCTTCTGCAGCACTGTACAGAGTACATAATCATGTCACTGACTGTCCTCAGAGGAGCTCACACTCTAATCCTACCATAGTCATAGTCTAATGTCCTACCTTATTATTATTATTATTATTATTATGTATATAGCACTGACATCTTCTGCAGCACATTACAGAGTACATAGTCATGTCACTGACTGTCCTCAGAGGAGCTCACACTCTAATCCTACCATAGTCATAGTCTAATGTCCTACCATATTATTATTATGTATTTATATAGCACTGACATCTCCTGCAGCACTTTACGGAGTACATAGTCATGTCACTGACTGTCTTCAGAAGCGCTTACGATAGGTGAGGCCTGGGGCATGTGTCATATGCGGGGCCTAGAGCCATAAGTGTAGGCCATCTACCCTACCACCACGCCCGGGGGCTTGTCAGCCTCTAATGCAGTACACCTTTTTATTGTTTAATAAATTAATATAAGAACAATTAGAATATGTAATGTTATCAAACAGAGAATGGTACTACCATTCGCCATTTGATTACATTATGTATTGTAATTATGCTTATATTGGCTTAGTGGCCTTTAACTGACTGATGGGTGCTAGGCTAAATGGGGAGTTTAAGTTTGTGTTCCTATTCAGACATTCTGCCAAGCCAGCCTATTACCATCCCCAGCTCCCAAGCCAGCCTAGTACCTATCCACAGCACCTAAGCCAGCCTAAAACACATCTCCATCTCCTTATCCAGCCCAGCATCCATTCCCAGCTAGCCCAGCACCCATCACAAGCTCCTCAGCCAGCCTAGCACCCATCCCCAGCTTTTCAAGGCAGACTAGCGCCCACCTCAAGCTCCCAAGCTGGCCTAGCACCCATCCCCAGCCAACCTAGCACCCATCCTCAGCTCCTCAGCCAGCCTAGCATCCATCCCCAGCTAGCCCAGCTCCCATCACCAACTCATCAGCCAGCCTAGCACCCATACCAAGCTCTCCAAGGCAGCCTAGCACCAATCTCAAGCTCCCCAGCCGGCCTAGCACCTATCCCGAGCCAACCTACCACCCATCCCCAGCTCCTCAGCCAGCCTAGCACATATTCCCAGCTCCCCAGCCAGCCTAGCACCCATCCCCAGCTCTCCAAGGCAACCTAGTGCCCATCTCAAGCTCCCAAGCCAGCCTAGCACCTATCCCCAGCCAACCTATCACCCATCCACAGCTCCTCAGCCAGCCTAGCACATATTCCCAGCTCCCCAGCCAGCCTAGTACCCATCCCCAGCTCCTCAGCCAGCCTAGTACCCATCCCCAGCTCCCCAAGGCAGCCTAGTTCCCATCTCAAGCTCCCCATCCAGCCTAGTATCAATCCCCAGCCACCCTAGCACCCATCCTCAGCTCCTCAGCTAACCTAGCACCAATCCCCAGCTCCTCAGCTAGCCTAGCACCCATCTCAAGCTCCTCAGCCAGCCTAGCACCCATCCCCAGCTCCCCAGCCAGCTTAGCACCCATCCCCAGCTCCTCTGCCAGTCTTG
Source organism: Hyperolius riggenbachi (assembly GCF_040937935.1). Taxonomy (NCBI): domain Eukaryota; kingdom Metazoa; phylum Chordata; class Amphibia; order Anura; family Hyperoliidae; genus Hyperolius; species Hyperolius riggenbachi. The sequence continues at coordinate 262,759 of NW_027152363.1, read as the reverse complement.
TACCCATCTCCAGTTCTTTATCCAGCCTAGCACCCATCCCCAGCTCTCCAGCCAGCCCAGCATCCATCCCCAGCTAGCCCAGCACACATCACCAGCTTCTCAGCCAGACTAGCACCCATCTCCAGCTCCTCTGCCAGTCTTGTACCCATCACCCGTTCTTCATCCAACCTAGCACCCATCCCCAGCTCTCCAGCCAGCCCAGCATCCATCCCCAGCTAGCCCAGCACACATCACCAGCTTCTCAGCCAGACTAGCACCCATCTCCAGCTCCTCAGCCAGTCTAGTACCCATCCCCAGCTCTTCCTCCAGCCTAGAAGCCATCTCAAGCTCCTCAGCCAACTTAGCACCCATCCCCAGCTCCTCAGCCAGCCTAGTACCCATCCCCAGCTCCTCAGCCAGCCTAGTACCCACCCCGTGCATCTAAGCCAGCCTAGCACCCATCTCAAGCTCCCCATCCAGCCTAGCATCCATCCCCAGCCAACCTAGCACCCATCCTCAGCTCCTCAGCTAACCTAGCACCCATCCCCAGCCCCTTAGCCAGACTAGTACCCATCCCCAGCTCCTCAGCCAGCCTAGCGCCAATCCCCAGCTCCGCAGCCAGCCTAGTACCCATCCCCAGCTCTTCATCCAGCCTAGCACCCATCCCCAGCTCTCCAAGGCAGCCTAGCACCCATCTCAAGCTCCCCAGCCAACCTAGCACCCATCCTCAGCTCCTCAGCTAGCCTAGCACCCATCCCAAGCTCCTCAGCCAGCCTAGTACCCATCGCCCACTCTTTGGCAAACCTAGCACCCATACCCAGCTCCTCAGCCAGCCTAGCACCCATCCCCAGCTCCTCAGCCAGCCTAGCACCCATCCACAGCTCCTCAGCCAGCCTAGTACCCATCTCCAGCTCCGCAGCCAGCCTAGCACCCATCCCCATCTCCACAGCCAGCCTAATACCCATCCCTAGCTCCTCAGCCAGTCTAGCACCCATCCCCAGCTCCTCAGCCAGCCTAGCACCCATCCCCAGCTCCACAGCCAGCCTAGCACCCATCCCCATCTCCACAGCCAGCCTAATACCCATCCCCAGCTCCTCAGCCAGGCTAATACCCACCCCCAGCTCCCCAGCCAGCCTGGCACCCATCCCCAGCCAGCCTAGTACCCATCTCCTGCACCTAAGCCAGCCTATCACTCATCCCCAGCTCTTCAAGGCAGCCTAGCACCAATCTCTAGCTCCCCAGCTGGCCTAGCACCCATCCGCAGCCAGTCTGATACATACCCCTAGCTGCAACAAACACAATTGCTAACTTCCAGCTAGAGCAATATCCTGCCTCTATCTGGCCAGCAGACGCCAGTCAGCCAATCAGGTGTACTGTCATACACTCTTTGCCTGCTGTATCAAATCTAGCAGGAATTACATAAATTAGCATTCAGGTGGGAGGCTTCGGTTGGACGCAATCGTGAATTGCATCGTTTACAGGGACGCCCCGTGTAGGCACATCTCCCACACAGTCCCCTCCCTAACCACTCACCTGTCAACCACATCCTAGAAGCTGCAAAAACTAAATTTAAAATCACAAACACTGGTCCACATGACAGCCCAGGGGCCCCAGGTCTCTTAGGGAACTCACCCCACCACCTCTAAACTGAATGCCAACTGCAACAAACACAATTGCTAACTTCCAGCTAGAGCAATATCCTGCCTCTATCTGGCCAGCAGACGCCAGTCAGCCAATCAGGTGTACTGTCATACACTCTTTGCCTGCTGTACCAAATCTAGCAGGAATTACATAAATTAGCATTCAGGTGGGAGGCTTCGGTTGGACGCAATCGTGAATTGCATCGTTTACAGGGACGCCCCGTGTAGGCACATCTCCCACACGGTCCCCTCCCTAACCACTCACCTGTCAACCACATGCTAGAAGCTGCAAAAACGAAATTTAAAATCACAAACACTGGTCCACATGACAGCCCAGGGGCCCCAGGTCTCTTAGGGAACTCACCCCACCACCTCTAAACTGAATGCCAACTGCAACAAACACAATTGCTAACTTCCAGCTAGAGCAATATCCTGCCTCTATCTGGCCAGCAGACGCCAGTCAGCCAATCAGGTGTACTGTCATACACTCTTTGCCTGCTGTACCAAATCTAGCAGGAATTACATAAATTAGCATTCAGGTGGGAGGCTTCGGTTGGACGCAATCGTGAATTGCATCGTTTACAGGGGCGCCCCGTGTAGGCACATCTCCCACACGGTCCCCTCCCTAACCACTCACCTGTCAACCGCATGCTAGAAGCTGCAAAAACGAAATTTAAAATCACAAACACTGGTCCACATGACAGCCCAGGGGCCCCAGGTCTCTATACATACCCCTAGCTCCCCAGCCAGCCTCTATGTATCCCTAGCTCCCCATCCAGCCTAGCACCCATCTCTAGCCAGCCTGGAGGCTTTAGCCTGAGCCCTCTCTGGCTTCAAGCCATGCTCCACTGACTGACCTAAAAGCCCATTGGCCCCTTGGGGCTGTTGCATGTAACTTAATCTGACATTTGGCAAGCTTGGTGTCAGTGTAGAAATGCATTCCAAAAATGCAAAAAGCATGCTGAAGACAAAAACCTAAGCAATAAAAGGGAGGTCAATGCAAAATATAACATGCATACAACAAAATAGGAAGATCTGTGAATTTGTAAATGACTTACTTCTGTTCAAATCACAAGCAGCTAGACTTCAGTAGCCCTTTCCTGCAACTCCACCAAAATGGGCATGGCAGGCATGATTGCGGGGCCCCCTTGAGGTGTGGGGCCTGGGGCAATCGCTCCAGTTGTTCCCACAAAGGCCGCCTCTGTCACAAACTAATCCTACCATAGTCCTAGTATAAAGGTATCCATATGCCATACGCATGCAGATCATAGGCCCCACCCATCCCCTCACGAGACCAGCATCAGGCTACCGGAGACCGCGCTGCTGGCTACAGCGCGTGTACACCTGCCGTCAGGGAGAGAAGCGGTTGGTCTCACTGCTGATATGCAAACTTTTGACTGAATTTCTGTAAGTACCAAATTGTCTTGCGCAATAAACAAATCCTTATGATAAGACACTATGGAGCGCTCCTTTGTTATCTAGGTATAAAGTTATCCATACACTGGTAGATTTCTGCCATTGATATATACGGCCGATTCAGCTGCTCTGTAGCGATTAGAGATGGCTCAAACCTCCGATTTTCAGTTCGCAAACCTCGAACACGAACTTCTGCAAAAAGTTTGGTTCACGCGAACATTCGCGAACCGCAATAGACTTCAATGGGGATGAGAACTTTTAAAACCAGAAACATTTATGCTGGCCACAAAAGTGATGGAAAACATGTTTCAGGGGGTCTAACGTCTGAGTTTTTGCATGGCTGAGTGGGATACATGCCAAAAGTCCCGGGGAAAAATCTGGATTTGACGCAAAGCAGCGTTTTAAAGAGAACCCTGCTGATTGGAGGGAAGGGACGCAGGTGGGGACTGACTGGACAAAGTTAAACACAGCCCGCTGTGACAGTGATTTATAGGGGAGAGCAGAGTGCAGGGGGGACTTAGGGGGGTTAAAATAGCAACAGAGGCTGGGCAGTATAGGCAGACCCAACCTCTGTGTGTAGATTTCATTCTAAGATCCCCACCTCGGGTTTTCTTTAAGGGCAGAAATCACATTGAATGCTAAATTGGAGGCCTAAAGTGCTTTAAAACATCTTGCATGTGTATACATCAATCAGGTAGTGTAATTAGTGTACTGCTTCACACTGACACACCAAACTCACTGTGTAACGCACCGCAAACAGCTGTTTGTGTAGTGACGGCCGTGCTGGACTACTGTGCACCATGGCGAGTGTGCAGGTGATGGCGGTTTTTAAGCCCATATGGTCGCCAGGCTGAGGTAGCTCAATGACAGAACAACAGTGACTGTCCAGCTGATCGACTTTGGTCTGTCCACAATGAAGCATCAACCTTATTATCTTGTGTGTGCCCCACGAGACACTCATATAGCTGGTGGTCATTGCTGCATTGCGATACGCAAGCCCCTTCACCGCAGCAAGGTAATGATCACAAAGGGGAATTGACCAGAGGCGTAGCTAGGGCTTTCAGCGCCCGGGGACAAAGACTATTAATGCGCCCCCTAAGGTGAAGGCTGTGAGCCGTGGCAAAAAAGGGCCGTGGCCACATAATAAATGTGGGCATAGCTATGGGTGGAGCTAAATGAGGACAGTCAGTGACATGACTATGTACTCTGTAAAGTGCTGCACAACCTGTCAGTGCTATATAAATACATAATAATAATATGGTAGGACATATGGCAGGATTACACTAGGAGTGTGGTAGGATTAGATTGTGAGCTCCTCTCATTCACCAGAAAATAATCGTTATGTGGTGAGCATTCACCATAAAATAATCGCTATGAGGGCAGCATTCACCAGAAAATAATCGCTATGAGGGCAGCATTCACCAGACAATAATCGTTATGAGGGCAGCATTCACCAGACAATAATCGTTATGTGGGCAGCATTCACCAGACAATAATCGTTATGAGGGCAGCATTCACCAGACAATAATCGTTATGAGGGCAGCATTCACCAGACAATAATCGTTATGAGGGCAGCATTCACCAGACAATAATCGTTATGAGGGCAGCATTCACCAGACAATAATTGTTATGAGGGCAGCATTCACCAGAAAATAATCGCTATGAGGGCAGCATTCACCAGAAAATAATCGTAATGAGGGCAGCATTCACCAGACAATAATCGTTATGTGCACAGCATTCACCAGACAATAATCGTTATGAGGGCAGCATTCACCAGACAATAATCGTTATGAGGGCAGCATTCACCATAAAATAATCGTTATGAGGGCAGCATTCACCAGACAATAATCGTTATGAGGGCAGCATTCACCATAAAATAATCGTTATGAGGGCAGCATTCACCAGACAATAATCATTATGAGGGCAGCATTCACCAGACAACAATCGTTATGTGGGCAGCCTTCCCCCCCCCCCCCCCCCCTCACCAGACAATAATCCTTATGTGGGCAGCATTCACCAGACAATAATCGTTATGAGGGCAGCATTCACCAGACAATAATCATTATGTGGGCAGCATTCACCAGACAATAATCGTTATGTGGGCAGCCCCCCCCCCCCCCCCCCTCACCAGACAATAATCCTTATGTGGGCAGCATTCACCAGACAATTGTTATGTGGGCAGCCCCCCTCACCAGAAAATAATCGTTATGTGGGCAGCATTCACCAGACAATCGTTATGAGGGCAGCATTCACCAGACAATAATCGTTATGAGGGCAGCATTCACCAGACAATAATCGTTATGCAGGAAGCATTCACCAGACAATAATCGTTATGTGGGCAGCCCCCCCTCACCAGACAATAATCGTTATGTGGGCAGCCCACCTCACCAGACAATAATCGTTATGTGGGCAGCCCCCCCTCACCAGACAATAATCGTTATGTGGGCAGCCCACCTCACCAGACAATAATCGTTATGTAGGCAGCCCCCCCTCACCAGACAATAATCGTTATGTGGGCAGCCCCCCCCCCAGGCGCTTTGGTCCTGGGCTTAGCCAGTGGGCTGCCTGCCTCACCTGGCTCTGGCTGATTTAAGTCCGGTCCGGCTGCTGCCTCCACCCTGGGCTAGGCTCCACGCACTGGGTCTCAGGGGCTGGCTCACTGGCAGCGCCTCTGTCTCTGCCGAGTCCCGACTGGTGAGGTGACTGCCACTCTGCGCAGCGTTCCACTTGTATATGGACGCTGCGCGGTGGTGCGGCGATCATGACGTGTGACGTCACTGACGTCACTGAGTGGGGAGATCCGGCCCGGCGCCGCTGGCGGTGAGCGTGAGCCAGCATCAATAAAATAAATGTATATTAAAAAAAAGACACTGCAGCTGGGCGCCCTTGGGGACCTAGCGCCCGGGGGCACTTGTCCTACCCCGACCCCCCAAAGCTACGCGCCTGGAATTGACACATATACATCAGGGATGGGCCGAACCTCCGATTTTAGGTTCGCGAACCGGGTTTGCAAACTTTCGCAGAAGGTTCGGTTCGCGTAAAAGTTCGCGAACCGCAATAGACTTCAATGGGGATGCGAACTTTGAAAAAAAAAAAAAATAATTATGCTGGCCACAAAAGTGATGGAAAAGATGTTTCAAGGGGTCTAACACCTGGAGGGGGGCATGGCGGAGTGGGATAGACGCCAAAAGTCACCGGGAAAAATCTGGATGTGACGCAAAGCAGCGTTTTAAGGGCAGAAATCACATTGAATGCTAAATGACAGGCCTAAAGTGCTTTCAAACATCTTGCATGTGTATACATCAATCAGGTAGTGTAATTATGGTACTGCTTCACACTGACACACCAAACTCACTGTGTAACGCACCGCAAACAGCTGTTTGTGTAGTGACGGCCATTCTGGACTGGTGCGCACCATGGCGAGAGTGCAGGTTTTGGTGGCTTTACAGCCCATATGGTTCACTGAACAGAACAGGTATGCAGTGGCGGGTTCACTGAACAGTACAGGTATGCAGTGGCGGGTTCACTGAACAGAACAGGTATACAGTGGCGGGTTCACTGAACAGAACAGGTATACAGTGGCGGGTTCACTGAACAGAACAGGTATGCAGTGGTGGGTTCACAGAACAGGTACGCAGTGGTGGGTTCACAGAACAGGTACGCAGTGGTGGGTTCACAGAACAGGTACGCAGTGGTGGGTTCACAGAACAGGTACGCAGTGGTGGGTTCACAGAACAGGTATGCAGTGGTGGGTTCACAGAACAGGTATACAGTGGCAGGTTCACTGAACAGAACAGGTATACAGTGGCGGGTTCACTGAACAGAACAGGTATACAGTGGCGGGTTCACTGAACAGAACAGGTATACAGTGGCGGGTTCACTGAACAGAACAGGTACGCAGTGGTGGGTTCACAGAACAGGTACGCAGTGGTGGGTTCACAGAACAGGTACGCAGTGGTGGATTCACAGAACAGGTACGCAGTGGTGGGTTCACAGAACAGGTATGCAGTGGTGGGTTCACAGAACAGGTATACAGTGGCAGGTTCACTGAACAGAACAGGTATACAGTGGCGGGTTCACTGAACAGAACAGGTATACAGTGGCGGGTTCACTGAACAGAACAGGTATGCAGTGGTGGGTTCACTGAACAGGTATGCAGTGGTGGGTTCACAGAACAGGTATGCAGTGGCGGGTTCACTGAACAGGTATGCAGTGGTGGGTTCACAGAACAGGTATGCAGTGGCGGGTTCACTGAACAGGTATGCAGTGGTGGGTTCACAGTACAGGTATGCAGTGGTGGGTTCACAGAACAGGTATGCAGCCAGGAACAAGCTAAGCCTAACTAATCTTTCCCTATGAGAGACAGTCTGCAGCAGCTCGCCCTACTCTCACTAACGCAGGCACACGAGTGAGCGTAATGGCCGCTGCCTGCCTTTTATTAGGGGGGGGGGAGTGGCTCCAGGGGCTAGTGTAGCCTAATTGGCTACACTGGGCCTGCTGACTGTGATGTAGAGGGTCAAAGTTGACACCTCAGGGTGCATTATGGGGCGAACCGAACTTCCGCAAAAGTTCGCGAAAGTTCGCGAACGCGAACCGCCAAAGTTCGCGCGAACCCGTTCGCCGGCGAACCGTTCGGCCCATCTCTAATGTACATGCCTTTTGTTTTGTTGTTGCAGCCAGAAAAATTAGGCAGGCATGTACACGCACCAGAAAAATTATTATAGCGGCTGCTAGAGGCCTTAAAAATTCAGGAATCTGCCTGGAGTCCTGGACCCTGTTGGTGGTGGTGGAGAAGGCAGTTAAGTGGCCTGCAGGCAGAGATGCTGTGTGGGGATCGACTTAGTCTTGTGGCAGGAAGAGATGCTGTCTGGGGACTGACTTAGTCTTCGGCATCTGTGGTCAGATGGACCCTTGACCAAATGCTGTGTGCCAGAGATGTCACCACTTGCCTTTCAACATCACAGTACAGTTTAGGGATCGCCTTTTTTGAGAAAAAATTGTGGCCTGGTATCTTCCACTGTGGTGTGTGGCTTTGCTTTTGTGTGCTGCTTTTCCTCAGGTGGTCATCCCATTGCAGTTTGTACTTTGTAATCATGTGCCTTCGTAAGGTAGTTGTCCCCACGCGGGTCTTGGTCTTTCCATGGCTCAATTTTTGGTGGCAGAGAGTACAGATGGCATTGCTCTCATCAGAGGCAGACACACAAAAACATTTCCACACCGCTGAGCCCTGCGATGATGACACTTTGGTGATGGCTGCCGATGGAGTGTTAAGTGGGGTGCCAGAATCAGAGCAGGAGGAAGATATGTCACGCTCCCATGAGAAAGCTGAGGAAGATGAGGTGTTCTGTGTTAAATAGTCAACTACGTCCTGACAATATTGGGGGTTGATGGCACATGCCTTCTTCTGAACACTGTACTTTGGTCAAGGGCTGCACAAAATCACAAGAGTGCGACCTCGAACAGACCTGCCAGGTGGCCTGCCTCTGGTTCTGCCTCTTGTTTTGTCCATATTGGCGGGATGAAGTGAAAGGTATGCACTGACTTGACTAATACAATGTACGGTTACAAAGGTGCAGTGAAAAGGATGCAGTGACTGCTGGTACAACAATGTGCGGTTACACAGGTGCTATGAACAGGTTGCAGTGACTGCTGGTACAACAATATGTGGTTACACAGGTGCAGTTAACAGGTATGCACGGACTGGTATATAAAACAATGAGCAGTCACACAGGTGCAGTGAACAGATATGCAGTGACTGGTATTACAAACGTGCAGCTGTCACAAACACACACAGGTACTGTGAACAGGTGCAGTGACTGGTGGTATATAACACTGTGTGCGCTCACGTAGGTAGGTGCACTGAACAGGTAGGTATGCAGTGATTGGTATTTCAAATGTGCAGCTGTCACACACACACACACAGGAACCTTGAACAGGTGCAGTGAGTGACTGGTATATAATATAACACTGCTTGCGGTCACATAGGCAGGTGCACTACTGAACAGGTATGCAGGGATTGGTACTACAAATGTGCAGCTGTCATACACAGGTAGTCACTGAATGTGCTGGGCCTGGCAGTGGCACAGTAGGAATTACCAAGTGGCCAAGGTCCAGCAGCTGCGACTGACTGACAGGGCTGTCTATGCAACACAAGTGTCTGTGGGACACACACACAAAAAATAGATCACAAGAACAACATTAGCTCTCAAAAGAGCTGTTGAGGAGTGCTTTTTAGCAATAAGTAAAAGCAAGGAGCAAGCTAACAAGCCTAATGATGGGGATACATGGTGCATTTTCACCTTATCAATCGAGCCGCTGATGGCTCGACTGATAATTTCCGACAGGTCCGATCTCAACGCGGGTTGATTCCGGCTCGCGACAGGAGTCGATCCGGCGGCTAATCGAGCTGTGATCGCACTGTGTATCCCCAGCATTACACAAGAGCCTAACTAAGCTTTCCCTATGTCAGCAGGTTCTCTCCTTTCTCTAATTACTGCAGGCACACGAGTGAGTGAAAAGCCGGACACTGCCTGCGTTTTATAAGGGGGGGGGGGTGGCTCCAGGAGGGAGTGTAGCCTGATTGGCTACCATGTGTCTGCTGACTGTGATGTACAGGGTCAAAGTTGACCCTAATGATGTAGTATAGAGGGCGTGTCGAACTCGCATATAGTCCGCGGTTCACCGGGAACGCAAAATCACAGAGGTTCACAAGAATAAGTTTGCGTGCAAACCGTTCGGGCCATCTCTAGTAGTGATGAGTGAAAATTCAAATATTCTTTTAGCCATTTTTTTTTTTTTTAAATAGTCACTATTTTCATTTCGACAAGCGAGAATTCGCCAGGATATTTTCACATTTATTTTTGCCTAATGTCAGCTATTTTCGTGTTCAATAGCTAAGCCCCCTTGCAAGCTAGAATCACCAAATTTGCAGGGTATATTAAGGAGATAAATAGATAAATAGGTACAAGAGGAAAAAAAGATTTTTGAAAAAGACCTTATACTTTCTGAGAAAATCGATTTTAAAGTTTCAAAGGAAAAAAGTATACATTTATATGCGGTAAATGACAGTTACTGTAGCAAACCTAGAGGTAGTGTAAATTTACTTATATCAAAAGAAAGAGCAATGGATTTCCTGACAGGGTTTCCAGGAAACCCCTCTGGAGCTGCAACACTTTGGCCAGGGATCGCTTTCCGCTCTCCTCCCTGCACACTTCACATATCCCCCTTACCTACACTGGCACCCTGGAGCACCCTGATAGATGGTATGGGTGCTCCAGGGTGCCAGTGTAGGTGGGGGGCAATAGGTGCAGTGTGCAGGGAGTAGTGCTAAAAGCCATGGAGGGAGACAGAAATAGACACTGCTCTGCTTTACTCAGTATAGCAAAGCTGAGCGGCGGCATCAGGTGCGCGGAGATCTTCAATCAATCTATCAAAGAAGGTCGGACCCCATGTCGTTTTTTTTTTTTTTTTTAATTACCCACTCTCTGAGCATAAAAAAAGAAAAAAAGTTTAAAAAAAAGGGGGAAAGATGCTAGGGATCTCTATACAGCCATATTGATGAGTGAAAATTCAAATATTCTTTTCGAGGAATTTTCGTGAAAATAAGTACCATTTTTCGTTTCAACAAGCAAAAATTTGACCAACTATTTTAGTGTTTTGTCTAATGTCCGCTATTTTTACAATAAATTGCAAAGCCCCTTTACCAGCTAGAATAACCAGAGTATGTTAAAGAGAACCTGTAACAAAAAAAAAAAGTTCCCCTGTGGGGGTACTCACCTCGGTAGGGGGAAGCCTCAGGGTCCCAATGAGGCTTCCCCCTCCCCTGTAGCTGCAGGCAGTCCAGCACTGGCTCCCCCGAAGTGTCCCGGAATCCTCCCTCAACAAGCCTGACAAACGCAGATAAACACTGATTTATTTACCTTCCCTGTCTCCAGCGGGGGCGCTGTTGCGGCTTTCAGGATGGAGATAGGCGGAAATAGCAGATCTCCATCGGACCCGCTCTACTACGCAGGTGCAGGAGACTTGCGCCTGCGCAGTAGAGCGGCCCGACAGCGATCGGGTGTTTCCGCCTATCTCCAAGCGGAGAGCCGATACTGCGCCTGCGCTGGAGACGGGGAGGTAAATATTTACATAACCACTGTTCGGAGGGGCACAGCGAGACCGCCGTGTGACACAGGAGGACGGGGGGAGCCTCGATCGGATCCGGAGGGGAACTTTTTGCAGTTACAGGTTTTCTTTCAGGGGAGTTCAGGAGAAGCTGGCAGTGTATAAATAAAACAAAATCCAGAGACAGATGGGACTCGGCTTGGACACAGAGTCCATGCTTAAAGGACAACTGTAGTGAGAGGTATATGGAGGCTGCCAAATGTATTTATTTTAAAACAATACCAGTTGCCTGGCAGCCCTGCTGGTCTATTTGGCTGCAGTATTATCTGAATCAAACCAGAAAAAGCATGCAGCTAATCTTGTCAGATTTGACAGAAATGTCAGAAAGACCTGATCTGCTGCATGCTTGTTCAGGGTCTATAGCTAAAAGTATTAATGTCAGAGGATCAGCAGAACAGCCAGGGAACTAGTATTGCTTAAAAAGAAATACATTTTTAAAAGGAAATAAACTTTGCACAGATGTACTACTACACTAATATGATATCTAGACACACTTACATGTACAATCCAGCCTGCTGTAGCTTGTATTTGTGGAGATTTGTGGAGATTTTCAAACAAACACACAGTAGACTGCAAATAAATGAGCAGTAGCTAGCTAGCTAAGCTCTCTCTACTACAATCACATCCACTCACTCTTCCCAACAGACGGGGAATAGCAATAGGGGTTTAAGAGGTTGCGACCGCATCGGGGCCCTTGGGCAAGAGGGGCCCCAAAGGGCCCTCCCTCAACTGCAGTATTCAAGACAAAGACAAACACGTATATAGCGCTTTTCTCCTGGCGGACTATTAGCTTTCTATTGGTCCTGTGCTCATAATAATCACTTCAATAGATACTTTGAATACTGGTAATCATTAACTAGCTGTTCCCCATCCCCTTCTTGCACCTGACACTGTAGTTGCCATTGGCAGGTTTTGGTGCACGGTATCAATTGTTATATACAGACAAATATCCTCTGCCACACCCCTAATCACGCCTCCAGCACACCCTTAGTCACGCATACCATAAAGATTTCATAAGAAAAATATGTTGTTTTATAATTCAAACCACACTGGTATTTTCTATCCTGGTTCATTTTCCATCATATTAACATTTTACAATTAGTAATAAGTCAATTTAAAGGATGGGAATAACATTTAGAGTCAATCAAACATATATTTTAGTAGATAAATATATATAAATATTTGCATAAAAAGAGGGACAATGTCCTGAAAGAGGGACAAATGATGAGGAAAGAGGGACAGTGGGACAGGGCTCCCAAAGAGGGACTGTCCCCAAAAGAGGGACAGTTGGGAGCTATGTGTATAGAGTGCTTTGGGGGTCCAATGTAAAACTTGCATCGGGGCCCACAACTCCTTAGCTACACCACTGTTAACAGAGCATACATTTGAAATGGGCGCCGGTAGACTTGGGCGCAGGATACAGCCAGTATATGGCCGATCCTGCTCCTGCAAAGGTCCCGGCCGCGTTAATTACTATTCCCCCTCCAGGCCGCCATGGATAGTGGGGAATGAAATAATTTGGCTTCCAGCTATTGCTGGAGGCTGAATTATTGTGTTTTAAAAGCAACTTCAGCTCCGTCTCCTGATGGCGCCGACGTTACTCACTGAGCGCCGCTATAGCTGTGATTCCTATTACAGTCTATGGTTGTGCCGGCTGCACCCAAATCTACCTGTGCTGAAAACAACTGTTCTGCCAACAGAGGCTTAAGGTGGCCATACACTGGTCAATTTGCCATCAGTTTCGACCAACAGATAGATCCCTATATGAGTCATCATGATAATATATAACAATATATATTATCTATCTAATATATTATTATATGCTATTATTATATGATATTATATGATATTATATGATAATATGATAATATGATATTATATTATATATTAGATAATATATGATCTATCTGTTGATATATATCAACAGATAGATCCCTATATGAGTCATACATATATGAGTCATCATGCATAAATCACAATTATTAGAAGAACTTAACTGGTGCTTGGTCTGGGCCCAAACATCCGCTATGTTTCTCCATGCATGTGTTCTTGCAGCTGCTGGCCCCCAGTAGGTGACGTAGGTCGTCTTGCTAAGGTGCCAGTGCGAGCAGCGCTGTCCATCATCTCATGGAACTGAGCATACTGTGCATGTGCAGAACTAATAGCCTACCTGGAGGTGGGCCTATCCTTACCATAGGGTACCGGGCGACGGGGTGTGGAGTGTTGCAGAGCGAAGCTGCAGCGAGGTATGCAGCGCATGATAGGTGCTGGACTAAGGCCCTTGGAAGTACTTGTATGATTGATAATATATGCCTGATGACTCAATATTACTTAGAACAAATAATACTAAAAATATTAATTAGAATAAAATGTAATTTTTATTGAAGAGACTTCATTGATTCCTCCTTCACTTACAGTAGGGGTGCCCACACTTTTTCTGCTTGCGAGCTTATTTAAAATTTGCAAAGTCCAGGAGATCTACCAACATTGAAAGTGTTGAAGAACACACAATAATCCCCCCGCCCCCGGGTCATGATCTGCACACAGGACAGGTACAAGTGCCTCCAGTATAGGTAGCTAAGTGTAGGTCCCTTCATCAAAGTTAGCTGGGTGCAGGTGACTTTAACATATGTAGGTGGGGATAGGTGCCTTTAAATTTGGTAGGTAGGTGCTCAATCACTTACCTACCTCTAGCGGCGGTGTCTGGTCTCGGCGGCGGATGAAGGAGCGCTCTGGCTGGCAGCGTGATTGACTGAAGCGTGCGTGCGTGTTTGTGATTTGACTGGCGCTTCCCCCAGCCGTGACTTTGCGTCAAGGCAGAACTGCCCATTGCCTCTTCAGCCGTTCCTCCTCTCTACTCCTGTTCTTCCTATTATGCACTCTTGCAGTCCAATTATAGACCACCGGTAGGGGTACAGATCTGCGATGTGGAACATTGAAGCTACAAGTGGCGGAAGGACTAATTGAAACAATGAAATTTAACATCACTAAGGGCTGGGGCACACCGAGCAGGTTATTTGGAGTTTTTGCATACGCTTGCGGCTGCGGATACGCTTTGTCAATGTATCTCAATGGGGTGGTGCACACCAGAGCGGGAGGCGTTTTGCAGAAACGCATACTCCCGGGGTGAGGCATTTTTTGGATTGCGGAGGCGTTTCTGCCTCCAATGTAAAGAATAGGAAAACTGCAAACCGCTCTGAAAGACGGCACTTCAGAGCGGTTTGTCAGCGTTTTTTGTTACAGTAGCTGTTCAGTAACAGCTTTACTGTAACAATACATGAAATCTACTACACCAAAAACACTTCACAAAACCGCAAAATGCTAGCTGAAACGCTACAGAAAAAGAAGAAAAAGCGTTTCAAAATCTGCTAGCATTTGGCGGATCTGCTAGCGGGTTTTGGTGTGCACCGGGCCTAAGGCCTCCTTTACACAGACTGTTGAGCTTTGTGCTCCGCAAGCAGTTAACAGGCAGAATTAAGCATTTTTTATTCAAATTACTTCAACATAATTCAACAACATAACTGTATGTATATTAAAATTAAAAAGTAATTAACAATATTTAAATTATTTCAATTTTTTTATTATTGTAACAAAACACACAATGTAAAAAATAACTTTTTAAAAAACATAAATAATATATATTACTACAGTACAGTTACATGTAAAACCAGTTTACTACTATAAATTTTAAGTAAAACAAATTAAAAGTGAACTATAAAACAAACAATATAAAAAGCAATTTTTTTATTTAATACACTACAGTCACATATTATTATTCATCTAGAACTAGGTATTCAGCTGCATCCTCATTGCTGAACCGGAAACCCATATATACTCCCTCAGGGTCTGGGAATGCCTGCCTCACTTTATTAACAATGCAAGAGGGAATGGGGTGACAAACCCCTTTTCCCAAACAGCCGTGAACCCATCCGGTGAAGGCACAGTATATAGATTTGCGCAATTGACTGGAAAAAAATAATTACAAATTATTAATAAGAGATACAAAAAGAGAAAAAAAAATAAAAGTATTATAGAAACATACATATCAGTTCATTATTTTTAATCAATATAATTTCTTTTTTTTATGTGTTATTTGGGTAAAGTTTTTTCTTTTTTTTATATAAACAAATAAAGGTGCCCATACACTCGTCAGATTAGCAGCAGATAGATCATCAGATGGATTTCTTATCTATCTGATGTGTTTTTAGAACATTTTTTACTAGGATAGAATTCCAACAGATTTCAGTTTGAAATCTATTGAAATTCGATCTGAAGGCATTTTTTTGCCATCAGATTTCCATTAGGGCCAATGCAAAATGATAAGCAATCTCATCAGATCGACCTAGATTTTCCACCCTGCCAGTGCGATGGAAATCCATTGAAATCGATCGAAATCGGCCGTCGATCGGTCGATTGGCCAACCAATTTGCAATTGATTAATCGATTGATCGATTTTGATCGATCGAATGGCCAGAAAATCGGCTGAGTGTATGGGCCCCTTTAGAAGACTGGTGCTATTGTGCATTCCTCTTAGTAATTAGTTGTAGATAAGCTCTCCTCCTTGTGTTTATCTTACATGAGATTAGAAAGAGAGTCTTGCAGTACTTCAAGAATTTATGGCTATTGTAGTGTCTGGGGGAGGGGAAGCACCTGCAGATGGTCTAAGTTGTGTAGTAAAAACACTATTGGTTATGGAATAACTCTTCATTGTGTTAATAGTATCCATACATCAGGCAACTAATCTACCAATTGGATTATTTTATTGTAATTAAATGAAAATTGTTGATGCTGAATGCATGCACGACCAACAAAGCAATCAATTTCAAATTGTCCTCATGATTGATTTCACATGCTGCAACTTGTCGGTCCAAAGTTGTTTGGTCGGTACGGCTAAACAATTTGCAAAAAAGAGAAGGGATGACTAAAGACCCAATGCCGATGTCGTAATGTAAAAATGTATGTATGGTGCGTGCATTTATACATTCCCTGTCCGGTCTCACCCTCCACGCCGTTTACATCTATCATGCCGTGTTCCGCATACACGACAGTGGTGCATAAAATGTGAAGTCATACGGGGAATCTAAACAACTTTGTGGACGGCATGCACCTCTGTGTATTTTTCTCTATTCATCTATACATGCGCATCATCTATGTGAACACAGATACTGTCAGGTCACATAGATTTAGGCGTCTACAAGGCTGAAGCAAACAGAGGAGCAAGACAGACAAACAGGATAAGTTTGCTCCAATACAAATGTTATGTAGGGGCACCAGGGCAATTCATATTGGCGGAGACAAGTAGCGTTCACTGAGGTGCCTCTACGGAAGAGTTTTTGTATACTGGGAGCTGTGGTGTCTTTACGGAGGGAAGTAGCATGCTTGAAAAAGTTATACTTCTATAAAGGTGGGTAGGGCTTGCTGGTACACATGGTGCATCTATGGAAAGAGATAATAGTCCATGGGTTTCCTGTATCTCCCTTTACCCCACCTTTCCCATGCGGCCTTCCGCTCTGTTTGAATAGGTTGTCCATACGCAAATGAGTTTGTTGGAACATATTACTACTGGGCATGCACAAGTACGGTCCGCAAAAGTGTGACGATACAAGTGAACCAAACTCTTTATGGCCTGTACACACTAGTATACTTCTGCTCCCTTTTCAGCAATGATAAAGAATATATAACATTGATGTGCTCATAAAAAGCTGACTGAAGCGCACAAGCTGGCAGTGTATAATTTTATAAATTGTAGTTGTTGTTGGTAGTGGGTGAGGATATTGTTTTATAATCACACTGCTATTAACTTCAAATTGGTAAATGAAATGGATATATAAATCGGGTATTATTTTCTATAAACCAAAATGTCATTAGAACAAATGAGGGAGCATTCCTCTGAGCAGTCCTATGAGTAATTAGTTTTAGCCAAGCTGTCCTCCTTGTGTTTATCTTACTTGAGATTAGAAACAGACTTTAGCTGGAAGTTTTTATGGCTGTAGAAGTGGCTGGAGGAGGTGAAGCAATTGTAGCTGGTCCAAGCTTTATCTTGGGCCTGGAGGGGTGGTGATAAATGAACTTGTGGCATGGTATTCATTTGAAATTTAATCACTTTCAATAAATAACAATTCACTGTGTATTAATTTTTTTTAAATAAATTACCTGTTTCTGTCACGGTCAGCGAGGTTCACTGAATTGTAGCCTTTTGTTAGGAAAACAAAGATTCTAGCCCATTCCTCATCAGCACACAGTTGAGGAACTAAAGGATGGTTCAATATGCATGCCATATCAATCATTTCATCAGTAACTTTCCAATTTCTCTGCAACAGATTGATTCAAGACCGGTTGGCATATTTTTGCAGTTTCCACATTGGCACCAATTTGTATGACCAATCCGGTCACGGTCAACATCATCTTGATTGTTACGGTTGCTATCATCCAACCGAGGATTTTCAGGGAAACTGGGAGTTAGCTGATCTTGTCCATTGCGTAAACGCATTTCTTCGTGCATTAAATCTATCTAAAAAAAAAAAAAAAAATACATAGTATTCTCAATACGATACTTTAGTAACTTATAGAATTAAAAATTTAATTTAACTATAATTATCCTTCAATTTTTTACAGTTAAACAATTTCCATGTTTTATAAGCATGTTGGAATTTTTGGCATGGTAAACGCATACCTTTTAGTACTCATTTTTTTGGTAAATATTTAACATTTGATAAATATAAGATTACCAATTGTTCTCTAGAAATTCTCGAACGTTCTTCTCTAGTCAGACTTGAATATGGACGTCTTGAGGAATCCATTATAGATAAACTGAAAAATACATATTTTTTTTTATTATATTCACAATTATAAAATATTTTAACAAATACAATCTGCAGTTCTGGACGTGTGACAATATGACAGGTATTGCAAGTGTGTGTTGGCCTGTGATGAGTGCAGCCTGTAGCTCTGGACGTGTGACAATGTGGCGTGTATGTATAGTGTATGTTGGCCTGTGATGAGTGCAGCCTGTAGCTCTGGATGTGTGAAAATGTGACGTGTATGGATAGTGTATGTTGGTCTGTGCTGACCGCAGCCTGCAGCTCTGGACGTGTGACAGTGTGACGTGTATGTATAGTGTATGTTGGCCTGTGATGAGCGCAGCATGCAGCTCTGGACGTGTGACAATATGACGTGTATGGCAAGTGTATGTTGGCCAGTGATGAGCGCAGCCTGCAGCTCTGGACGTGTGACAATGTGACGTGTATGTATAGTGTATGTTGGCCTGTGATGAGTGCAGCCTGTAGCTCTGGACGTGTGACAGTGTGACGTATATGTATAGTGTATGTTGGCCTGTGATGAGCGCAGCCTGCAGCTCTGGACGTGTGACAATGTGGCGTGTATGTATAGTGTATGTTGGCCTGTGATGAGTGCAGCTTGCAGCTCTGGACGTGTGACAATGTGACGTGTATGTATAGTGTATGTTGGCCTGTGATGAGTGCAGCTTGCAGCTCTGGACGTGTGACAATGTGACGTGTATGTATAGTGTATGTTGGCCTGTGATGAGTGCAGCCTGCAGCTCTGGACGTGTGACAATGTGACGTGTTTGTATAGTGTATGTTGGCCTGTGATGAGTGCATCCTGCAGCTCTGGACGTGTGACAATGTGACGTGTATGGATAGTGTATGTTGGCCATTGATGAGTGCAGCCTGCAGCTCTGGACGTGTGACAATGTGACGTGTATGTATAGTGTATGTTGGCCATTGATGAGTGCAGCCTGCAGCTCTGGACGTGTGACAATGTGACGTGTATGTATAGTGTATGTTGGCCTGTGATGAGCACAGCCTGCAGCTCTGGACGTGTGACAATGTGACGTGTATGTATAGTGTATGTTGGCCTGTGATGACCGCAGCCTGCAGCTCTGGATGTGTGACAATGTGACGTGTATGGATAGTGTATGTTGGCCTGTGATGACCGCAGCCTGCAGCTCTGGACGTGTGACAATGTGACGTGTATGTATAGTGTATGTTGGCCTGTGATGTGCGCAGCCTGCAGCTCTGGATGTGTGACAATGTGACGTGTATGTATAGTGTATGTTGGCCTGTGATGAGCGCATCCTGTAGCTCTGGACGTGTGACAATGTGACGTGTATTGCAAGTGTATGTTGGCCTGTGATGAGTGCATCCTGCAGCTCTGGACGTGTGACAATGTGACGTGTATGGATAGTGTATCTTGGCCTGTGATGAGTGCAGCCTGCAGCTCTGGACGTGTGACAATGTGACGTGTATGTATAGTGTATGTTGGCCTGTGATGAGCGCAGCCTGCAGCTCTGGATGTGTGACAATGTGACGTGTATGTATAGTGTATGTTGGCCTGTGATGAGCGCAGCCTGCAGCTCTGGATTAGAGTTGGGCCGAACGGTTCGCCGGCGAACGGTTACCGGCGAACCTAGGTGGTTCGCGTTCGCCTCCCGCAGGCGAACGTTTCAGGAAGTTCGGTTCGCCCCACAATGCACTATGAGGGTCAACTTTGACCCTCTACATCACAGTCAGCAGGCCCAGTGTAGCCAATTAGGCTACACTAGCCCCTGGAGCCCCACCCCCCCTTATATAAGGCAGGCAGCGGCGGCCATTACGGCCACTCGTGAGCCTGCATTAGTCAGAGTAGGGCGAGCTGCTGCAGACTGTCTCTCAGGGAAAGATTAGTTAGGCTTAGCTTGTATCTCTGTCCCTGGTGGCATACCTGTGCTGTTAACCCAGCACTGCATACCTGTGCTGTGAACCTACCACTGCATACCTGTGCTGTGAACCCACCACTGCATACCTGTGCTGTGAACCCACCACTGCATACCTGTGCTGTGAACCCACCACTGCATACCTGTGCTGTGAACCCACCACTGCATACCTGTGCTGTGAACCCACCACTGCATACCTGTGCTGTGAAACCACCACTGCATACCTGTTCTGTACAGTGGACCCGCCACTGCATACCTGTTCTGTTTAGTGAACCACCACTGTATACCTGTTCTGTTTAGTGAACCCGCCACTGCATACCTGTTCTGTTCAGTGGACCCGCCACTGCATACCTGTTCTGTTTAGTGAACCGCCACTGTATACCTGTTCTGTTTAGTGAACCCGCCACTGCATACCTGTTCAGTGGACCCGCCACTGCATACCTGTTCTGTTTAGTGAACCGCCACTGTATACCTGTTCTGTTTAGTGAACTCGCCACTGCATACCTGTTCTGTTCAGTGGACCCGCCACTGCATACCTGTTCTGTTTAGTGAACCGCCACTGTATACCTGTTCTGTTTAGTGAACCACCACTGTATACCTGTTCTGTTTAGTGAACCCGCCACTGCATACCTGTTCTGTTCAGTGGACCCACCACTGCATACCTGTTCTGTTTAGTGAACCGCCACTGTATACCTGTTCTGTTTAGTGAACCCGCCACTGCATACCTGTTCTGTTCAGTGGACCCGCCACTGCATACCTGTTCTGTTCAGTGAACCCACCGCATCAGTGCGCATACCTGTGCAGTTAAGTGAACCCGCCACTGCATACCTGTTCTGTTCAGTGGACCCGCCACTGCATACCTGTTCTGTTTAGTGAACCGCCACTGTATACCTGTTCTGTTTAGTGAACCCGCCACTGCATACCTGTTCTGTTCAGTGGACCCGCCACTGCATACCTGTTCTGTTTAGTGAACCGCCACTGTATACCTGTTCTGTTTAGTGAACCGCCACTGTATACCTGTTCTGTTTAGTGAATCCGCCACTGCATACCTGTTCTGTTCAGTGGACCCGCCACTGCATACCTGTTCTGTTTAGTGAACCGCCACTGTATACCTGTTCTGTTTAGTGAACCCGCCACTGCATACCTGTTCTGTTCAGTGGACCCGCCACTGCATACCTGTTCTGTTCAGTGAACCCACCGCATCAGTGCGCATACCTGTGCAGTTAAGTGAACCCGCCACTGCATACCTGTTCTGTTCAGTGGACCCGCTACTGCATACCTGTTCTGTTTAGTGAACCGCCACTGTATACCTGTTCTGTTTAGTGAACCCGCCACTGCATACCTGTTCTGTTCAGTGGACCCGCCACTGCATACCTGTTCTGTTTAGTGAACCGCCACTGTATACCTGTTCTGATTAGTGAACCCGCCACTGCATACCTGTTCTGTTCAGTGGACCCGCCACTGCATACCTGTTCTGTTTAGTGAACCGCCACTGTATACCTGTTCTGTTTAGTGAACCGCCACTGTATACCTGTTCTGTTTAGTGAACCCGCCACTGCATACCTGTTCTGTTCAGTGGACCCGCCACTGCATACCTGTTCTGTTCAGTGGACCCGCCACTGCATACCTGTTCTGTTCAGTGAACCCACCTCATCAGTGCGCATACCTGTGCAGTTAAGTGAACCCGCCACTGCATACCTGTTCTGTTCAGTGGACCCGCCACTGCATACCTGTTCTGTTTAGTGAACCCGCCACTGCATACCTGTTCTGTTCAGTGGACCCGCCGCATCAGTGCGTATACCTGTGCAGTTAAGTGAACCCACCTACCTACGTGAGTGCACGCAGTGTGATATACCACTCCGTGCATACCCGATATGGACAAAACAGGTAGAGGAAGAGGTAGTGGCAGAGCCAGAGGAAGGCCACCCGGCAGGTCTGCGCGAGGTCGTGTAAATGTAATTTCGTGTGGACCTGGCCCACAGTACAGTGCTCGGAAGAAGGCACGTCCCATCACCTCCCAAGATTGTCAGGACGTGGTTGAGTATTTAGCGACACAGAACACCTCATCTTGCTCAGCCACCAGTGCTACTACTAGCACCACTTCCGCTGCATTTGACACTTCGCAAGAATTATTTAGTGGTGAAATCACTGATGCACAGCCATTGTTGTTACAGCCAGATGAATTTTCACCAGCTCATATGTCTGAGTTACGCGGCAACATTATGGATGTAACGTGTAAGGAGGATGAAGGACCTACTGATGTTGGTGCATGTTTGGATTTGTCTGAGGCAAGCGAAGCTGGGCAGGATGATTACGATGATGACGATGATAGGGATCCTCTGTATGTACCCAATAGAGGAGATGAAGAGGGGGACAGTTCAGAGGGGGAGTCAGAAAGTAGGAGGAGGAGAGAAGTTGCTGAAAGAAGCTGGGGCAGCTCTTCGTCAGAAACAGCTGGTGGCAGTGTCCGGCACCATGTATCGCCACCTATGTACAGCCAGCCAACTTGCCCTTCAGCATCAGCTGCTGAGGTCCCCATAGTGCCCACATCCCAGGGTGGCTCAGCGGTGTGGAAATTTTTTAATGTGTGTGCCTCAGATCGGACCAAAGCCATCTGTTCGCTCTGCCAACAAAAATTGAGCCGTGGAAAGGCCAACACTCACGTAGGGACAAGTGCCTTACGAAGGCACCTGGAGAAAAGGCACAAACAGCAATGGGATGGCCACCTGAGCAAAAGCAGCAGCAGCACACAAAAGCAAAGCCACCCTCCTTCTCCTCTTCCTCCTCCATCAGGTGCATTATCTGCTTCTGCCGCTTTCTCCCTTCCACCTTCACAGGCACCCTCCTCCACTCCGCCTCTGCCCTTGAGCGGTTCCTGCTCCTCTGCCCACAGCAGCAGTCAGGTGTCCGTGAAGGAAATGTTTGAGCGGAAGAAGCCAATTTCGGCCAGTCACCCCCTTGCCCGGTGTCTGACAGCTGGCGTGGCGGAACTGTTAGCTCGGCAGCTGTTACCATACCGGCTGGTGGACTCTGAGGCCTTCCGTAAATTTGTGGCCATCGGAACACCGCAGTGGAAGATGCCAGGCCGCACTTATTTTTCCAGAAAGGCCATACCCCAACTGCACCGTGAAGTTGAGAGGCAAGTGGTGTCATCTCTTGCGAAGAGCGTTGGGTCAAGGGTACACCTGACCACGGATGCCTGGTCTGCCAAGCACGGGCAGGGCCGCTACATTACCCACACAGCCCATTGGGTGAACCTGGTGGTGAACGATGGCAAGCAGGGCGCAGCGGACCAAATTGTGACACCTCCACGGCTTGCAGGCAGGCCTCCTGCCACCTCCTCTCCTCCTGCTACATGCTCTTCGCTGTCCTCCTCCTCCTTGGCTGAGTGGCAGTTCTCCTCTCCAGCTACACAGCCCCAGCTCCGCAGGGCCTATGCTGCATGCCAGGTACGACGGTGTCACGCCATCTTAGACATGGCTTGTCTCAAAGCGGAGAGTCACACTGGAGCAGCTCTCCTGGCTGCTCTTAAGAAACAGGTGGATGAGTGGCTGACCCCGCACCACCTGGAGATAGGCAACGTGGTGTGCGACAACGGCAGCAATCTGCTTGCCGCTTTGCATATGGGGAAGCTGACACACATACCCTGCATGGCACATGTCATGAATCTAGTGGTTCAAAGATTTGTGGCAAAGTACCCTGGCTTAGCGAATGTCCTGAAGCAGGCCAGGAAGTTCTGTGGGCATTTGAGGCGATCTTACACAGCCATGGCACGCTTTGCGGAAATTCAGCGCAAAAACAACATGCCGGTGAGACGCCTCATTTGCGATAGCCCCACTCGCTGGAACTCGACCCTGCTTATGTTCTCCCGCCTGCTAGAACAGAAGAAAGCCGTGACCCACTACCTCTACAACTACAGTAGAATGAAACAGTCTGGGAAGATGGGGATATTCTGGCCCGACAACTGGACACTGATGGAGAATGCATGCAGGCTCATGCGGCCGTTTGAGGAGGTGACCAACCTGGTGAGCCGCAGTGAGGGCACCATCAGCGACTTAATTCCCTACGCTTACTTCTTGGAGCGTGCTGGGCGTAGAGTGGCGGATGAAGCTGTGAATGAGCGTGACCAGGAACCGTTACGGCAGGAACAGGCATGGGACCAATTTTCATCAGACCCAACTGTTTCCTCAACACCTGCGGCAGCACAGAGGGGGGAGGAGGAGGAAGAAGAGAAGTCGTGTGCAGAAGACGAATCAAACTCAGAGGATGATGAGCAAGGTGTTTCTTTGGGGGAGGAGGAGGAGGAGGAGGAGGGGACAGCGGCAGGAGAACAACCTCAGCAGGCATCGCAAGGGGCTTGTGCTGCTCAACCTTCCCGTGGTATTGTTCGCGGCTGGGGGGAGGAGGTTGACTTACCTGACGTCACTGAGGAAGAGCAAGAGGAGATGGAGGGTACTGGATCCGACTTTGTGCAGATGTCGTCTTTTATGCTGTCCTGCCTGTTGAGGGACCCCCGTATAAAAAACCTCAAGGGGAATGAGCTGTACTGGGTGGCCACACTACTAGACCCTCGGTACAGGCACAAAGTGGCGGACCTGTTACCAACTCACCGGAAGGTGGAAAGGATGCAGCACATGCAGAACCAGCTGTCAACTATGCTTTACAATGCCTTTAAGGGTGATGTGACGGCACAACGCCAGCAAGGTACCACTGCCACTAATCCTCCTCCCGTGTCCACGCAGTCAAAGACAGGACGCTCCAGCGATCTCATGGTGATGTCGGACATGCGGACGTTCTTTAGTCCAACGCCTCGCCGTAGCCCTTCCGGATCCACCCTCCACCAACGCCTGGAACGGCAGGTAGCCAACTACCTGGCCTTAAGTGTGGATGTAGACACTGCTGTGAACAGCGATGAGGAACCCTTGAACTACTGGGTGCGCAGGCTTGACCTGTGGCCAGAGCTGTCCCAATTTGCCATCCAACTTCTCTCCTGCCCTGCCGCAAGCGTCCTCTCAGAAAGGACCTTCAGCGCAGCTGGAGGCATTGTCACAAAGAAGAGAAGTCGCCTAAGTCACAAAAGTGTTAAGTACCTCACCTTTATCAAAATGAATGAGGCATGGATCCCGGAGGGCTGCTGCCCGCCCCAAGACTAAGTCAGTCCCCGCACATACAGCATCTCTGCCTGCACGCCGTGTGACTGGCTGCCTGGCCTGCCCCAAGAAGACTAAGTCGCTCCCAGTCCCTCCACACAGCATGTCTGCCTGCAGGCCGCTTCACTACCTTCTCCGCCACCACCAACAGGGTCCGGGACTCCAGGCGGATTGCTGAATTTTTTAGGCCGCTGCTAGCAGCGGCCACTGTAATAATTTTTCGGGTGCGTGTACATGACTGCCTAATTTTTCTGGCTGCACTGCGGGCAGCTGCAACAACAAAAGAAAAGGCATGTACATGCGCCCATTCCCCTTCGTGATCATTACCTTGCCGTGGTGAAGGGGCTTGCGTATCACAATGGAGCAATGACCGGCGCCTAGATGAGTGTCTCGGGGGGCACACCCACGATAATAAGGTCGTTGCCTCATTGTGGTCAGACCAAATTTGATCAGCTGGACAGTCACTGTTCTGTCATTCAGCTACATCAGCCAGGTGACCATATGGGCTGTAAAGCCACCAAAACCTGCACTCTCGCCATGGTGCGCACCAGTCCAGCACGGCCGTCACTACACAAACAGCTGTTTGCGGTGCGTTACACGATGAGTTTGGTGTGTCAGTGTGAAGCAGTACCTTAATTACACTACCTGATTGATGTATACACATGCAAGATGTTTGAAAGCACTTTAGGCCTGTCATTTAACATTCAATGTGATTTCTGCCCTTAAAACGCTGCTTTGCGTCAAATCCAGATTTTTCCCAGGGACTTTTGGCATGTATCCCACTCCGCCATCCCCCCCTCCAGGTGTTAGACCCCTTGAAACATCTTTTCCATCACTTTTGTGGCCAGCATAATTATTTTTTTTTTCAAAGTTCGCATCCCCATTGAAGTCTATTGCGGTTCGTGAACTTTAACGCGAACCGAACCTTTCGCGAAAGTTCGCGAACCCGGTTCGCGAACCGAAAATCGGAGGTTCGGCCCAACTCTACTCTGGATGTGTGACAATGTGACGTGTATGGATAGTGTATGTTGGCCTGTGATGAGTGCAGCCTGTAGCTCTGGACGTGTGACAATGTTACGTGTATGCATAGTGTATGTTGGGCTGGCCTGTGATGAGCGCAGCCTGCAGCTCTGGATGTGTGACAATGTGACGTGTATGTATAGTGTATGTTGGCCTGTGATGAGTGCAGCCTGCAGCTCTGGACGTGTGACAATGTGATGTGTATGTATAGTGTATGTTGGCCTGTGATGAGCGCAGCCTGCAGCTCTGGATGTGTGACAATGTGACGTGTATGGATAGTGTATGTTGGCCTGTGATGAGCGCAGCCTGCAGCTTTGGACGTGTGACAATGTGGCGTGTATGTATAGTGTATGTTGGCCTGTGATGAGCGCAGCCTGCAGCTCTGGATGTGTGACAATGTGACGTGTATTGCAAGTGTATGTTGGCCTGTGATGAGTGCAGCCTGCAGCTCTGGATGTGTGACAATGTGGCGTGTATGTATAGTGTATGTTGGCCTGTGATGAGCACAGCCTGCAGCTCTGGACGTGTGACAATGTGGCGTGTATGTATAGTGTATGTTGGCCTGTGATGAGCGCATCCTGCAGCTCTGGATGTGTGACAATGTGACGTGTATTGCAAGTGTATGTTGGCCTGTGATGAGCGCAGCCTGCAGCTCTGGACGTGTGACAATGTGACATGTATGTATAGTGTATGTTGGCCTGTGATGAGTGCAGCCTGCAGCTCTGGATGTGTGACAATGTGACGTGTATTGCAAGTGTATGTTGGCCTGTGATGAGTGCAGCCTGCAGCTCTGGACGTGTGACAATGTGACGTGTATGTATAGTGTATGTTGGCCTGTGATGAGTGCAGCCTGCTGCTCTGGATGTGTGACAATGTGACGTGTATGTATAGTGTATGTTGGCCTGTGATGAGCGCAGCCTGCAGCTCTGGATGTGTGACAATGTGACGTGTATGTATAGTGTATGTTGGCCTGTGATGAGCGCAGCCTGTAGTTCTGGACGTGTGACAATATGACGTGTATTGCAAGTGTATGTTGGCCTGTGATGAGTGCAGCCTGCAGCTCTGGACATGTGACAATGTGACGTGTATGTATAGTGTATGTTGGCCTGTGATGAGTGCAGCCTGCTGCTCTGGATGTGTGACAATATGACGTGTATGTATAGTGTATGTTGGCCTGTGATGAGCGCAGCCTGCAGCTCTGGATGTGTGACAATGTGACGTGTATTGCAAGTGTATGTTGGCCTGTGATGAGCGCAGCCTGCAGCTCTGGACGTGTGACAATGTGACGTTTATGTATAGTGTATGTTGGCCTGTGATGAGTGCAGCCTGCAGCTCTGGACGTGTGACAATGTGACGTGTATTGCAAGTGTATGTTGGCCTGTGATGAGCGCAGCCTGCAGCTCTGGACGTGTGACAATGTGACGTGTATGTATAGTGTATGTTGGCCTGTGATGAGTGCAGCCTGCTGCTCTGGACATGTGACAATGTGACGTGTATGTATAGTGTATGTTGACCTGTGATGAGCGCAGCCTGCAGCTCTGGACGTGTGACAATGTGATGTGTGTATAATGTATGTTTGCCTGTGATGAGTGCATCCTACAGCTCTGGACGTGTGACAATGTGACGTGTATTGCAAGTGTATGTTGGCCTGTGATGAGTGCAGCCTGCAGCTTTGGACATGTGACAATGTGACGTGTATGTATAGTGTATGTTGGCCTGTGATGAGCGCAGCCTGCAGCTCTGGACGTGTGACAATGTGGCGTGTATGTATAGTGTATGTTGGCCTGTGATGAGTGCAGCCTGCAGCTCTGGATGTGTGACAGTGTGACGTGTATGTATAGTGTATGTTGGCCTGTGATGAGCGCAGCCTGCAGCTCTGGACGTGTGACTATGTGACGTGTATGGATAGTGTATGTTGGCCTGTGATGTTCGCAGCCTGCAGTTCTGGATGTGTGACAATGTGACGTGTATGTATAGTGTATGTTGGCCTGTGATGAGTGCAGCCTGCAGCTCTGGACGTGTGACTATGTGACGTGTATGGATAGTGTATGTTGGCCTGTGATGAGCGCAGCCTGTAGCTCTGGATGTGTGACAATGTGACGTGTATGTATAGTGTATGTTGGCCTGTGATGAGTGCAGCCTGCAGCTCTGGACGTGTGACTATGTGACGTGTATGGATAGTGTATGTTGGCCTGTGATGAGCGCAGCCTGCAGCTCTGGATGTGTGACAATGTGACGTGTATGTATAGTGTATGTTGGCCTGTGATGAGTGCAGCCTGCAGCTCTGGACGTTTGACAATATGACGTGTATTGCAAGTGTATGTTGGCCTGTGCTGACCGCAGCCTGCAGCTCTGAACGTGTGACAGTGTGACGTGTATGGATAGTGTATGTTGGCCTGTGATGAGCGCAGCCTGCAGTTCTGGATGTGTGACAATGTGACGTGTATGTAAAGTGTATGTTTGCCTGTGATGAGTGCAGCTATTGCTGGAGGCTGAATTATTGTGTTTTAAAAGCAACTTCAGCTCCGTCTCCTGATGGCGCCGACGTTACTCACTGAGCGCCGCTATAGCTGTGATTCCTATTACAGTCTATGGTTGCGCCGGCTGCACCCAAATCTACCTGTGCTGAAAACAACTGCTCCGCCAACACAGGCTTAAGGTGGCCATACACTGGTCAATTTGCCATCAGATTCAACCAACAGATAGATCCCTCTCTGATCGAATCTGATCAGAGAGGGATCGTATGGCCACCTTTACTGCAAACAGATTGTGAACCGATTTCAGCCTGAAACCGTTCACAATCGGTGGTGGTGGTGCTGCCGCCGCTAAACCCCCGCATACATTACCTGCTCCGCCGGCACGACTCCCCAGGTCTCTGCTGTCTTCTTCACCGCTCTGGTCTGGTCTGGGCTCCGGCATGCTTCACTTCTTCTTGCCCGGCAGGAAGTTTAAACTGTAATCGAGAAAAATCTTCCGCACGGACGGATCGATGGCAATCAACGGGAACGATCGATTTCGGACGGGAATCGATCGTTCTGTCAGCGGTGTGCGCGGCGATTTCACAGCCGATTCAATCACTGTGATCGGATCGGCTGTATATCGGCGGGAAAATCGTTAGGTGTATGGGCCCCTTAATGTGTCAGAGAGCTAGTTTTCTCAGGGGGCTGTCTGTTGTCTGATTGGTTGTAGTTATATGGTTCCTGGGTCAATTCTGCTGCTAACAATCATGGGAGGCCTAATATGGGGAGATAAGACATCACTTCCCATCAAATTTTAAATTTTCATGCTAAGCACATGTGGAACATAGCAGTTATTTTCAAAATGTAGTATTTGGGTGAACATATGGCACTTTCCCTTTAAATGTCGCTAGTTTCAGACAATTTAAGACAATTTTCGCGAAAGTTTGGCGAAAACGAAAATGGGATATTGGAGGCTAAAATGACTTTGGCAAAAATGTGCTACTAACTGGTTGCTACAGAATATCTAATGAGTAAAGCCCCGTCTACACGGGGAGAGGTTGTAGCGATCCGGCGGCTCGATTAGCCGCCGGATCGCCTCTTCCGTGTGCCCGCCGCGTCCCCGCTCGCTGCACGTGCGCCGCATTCGATTCCCCGCTCGTGCCCGCTCGTCCCCGCCGGCGCCGCTTATCTCCCGCACGATTCCCTGCCATTGTCCCATCGCGGGGAGCGAGCAGGAAATCGGCGGTGTGGAGATCCGTCCTGTCGGATCTTATCAATCAAGCCGCATCAGCGGCTCGATTGATAAGGAGCATCGCGTCCGCATCTTATCTACGGGTGTAGATGCGGCTTAACACCTTGCTTGAAAGATAAGCCTCAGCCAGACAGTTTTTGTTTAAAAAAAGGCTAGTCCGTGTTTAATTGGATTAACAATAATCCCCTTAAAGCCAATTTTCATCATAGAATAGAGGACAGTATACACTTTTCACTCTAGGTCAACCAACCCCAACAATACACTGTTGTGTCTGTAAAGGAGCCCATACACTGGTTGATTTCAGTCACCAATCGATAGATAGATTCTATAGGATCAATCGATCGATCACAAATCGATTCTATCAAATTCCCCATTTGATCAAATTTGCGGCTGATTTCAATCGATTTGATCTATCTGACAGGATGGAAGATCTAGGTCGATCTGCTGCCAGCCCATAGAGTTGCATTGGATCTAATGGTGCAGTAATGCCTTTAGATCAAATTTCAATAGATTTCATTCTGAAATCTTTTGGAAATCTGTTCCTAGTGTGTGACACACATCAGATAGATTCTTGTCAGATTCCACCTGACAGGCATCTGACAGAAATCTATCTGATGGTCGAGTCCGCTGCAAATCTATCAGTGTATGGCCACCTTAAGAGGGCTGGAATGAGGCATGCCACCACATTTTATTGTCTCTACTGCCCTATGCATAGGGGACTGTTTAGAGAAGCTCCACGAGCAGGTACGCTATTAGAGTAGGGAACGCGCGACACACAGTAGTAGGCACACAAAGGTCTCTCAAGGCTCTTTCACACTGGGGTGATGTGTTGCGGCAAATTGCCTAGCGAAAGTCCCACTTTGTGGTCCCCACTACGCCGGAAGTGGGTGACTTAACGCTAGTGCATACCTACGCTACTGCACGGCTCCTGCGGCGATTTGCGTCGGCCCAGGATGGTGACGCAAAGATTACATCGTTCTTGGCCGAATGACAGACAGGGAATACCATGTACTAATGCGGTATTCCTTGAAGGTCTGCATTTGGCGAGGTGGTGCGGCGGGCGCGACCCACCGATTATGCCAATATGCAGTGTGAAACCAGACATCAGCTTACGAGAGAACCAAATACACAGGGCTGCCAGAAACCTCTCCTTTCACTTGGGACAAAGTGCATAGTGTACTTTGTCACATCTAGTCTGTGCGATTTGCGCTTTGCACACTATCCTATGGGCAAGGAGAAGTTTGTCCTCAGCACTGATGGTGCATCCTGACAGAAGCATTGCACGTTTGTCAGATTACACACAAGGTGGTGCATGTAGCGCTGCAGGACGAGATTTCTCCTCCACAGTAAGATGCGTTGGCTGAGGCATATGAGCTGAGGGGCGGTGTTGCAGTTCCAATGCTTTGGCAAGCACTTTGCACCAAAATTGGCAACGGTTTTTTCATCCATATCAATCGATGTGAATGGATTAATCGGGGGTTCCAGGGCATAGGAGCAAAGTGGGTTTGGAAAATGTCATATGTGGTGCTCCTATGTCCCACGTCTTCTGGCAGATATTTTTTCATCCACATTGATCAATGCGAATGAGAGAATCTTTGCTGTTCATTTTTCCTTTTATGGAAAAAAAAGTGCATCACCCGTATGCCCAATATAAAAAGTATAGCAGAAACTCCTAACACTGGCCATACATGTAATGATTGTGGAGATGCTAAAATGCCAGGACAGACCCCACAAATGACCCCATTTTGGAAAGAAGAAATCCCAAGATATTCCATGAGGGGCATAATGGGTTAATAGAAAATTTTATTTTTTGTCACAAGTTAGCAGAAATTGATTTCTTTTTCCTCACAAAGAGTCATTTTCTGCTAACTTGTGACAAAAAAATAACATTTTCTAAGAACCCACTATGCCCCTCATGGAATACTTTGGGGTCTCTTCTTTCCAAAATGGGGTCATTTCTGTGGTGTCTTTACTGTCCTGGCATTGTTTGGTTGGGCTAAATTGTTAGCACCCCTGTAAAGCCTAAAGGTGCTCATTGGACTTTGGACCCCATTTCTCACACACAGAATGAGTGTGTGTGAAAAGACACCCTAACACACATTATACTACTTCTCCCGAGTACAGCAATACCACAAGTGTGACACTTTTTTGCAGCCGAGCTGTGCAAAGGGGCCCTAAAATGCCAGGGCAGTATAGGAACCCCACAAGTGACCCCATTTAGGAAAGAAGACACGCCAAAGCGGGGGAGTCTCTAGCCATTTTGTCACTCCAGGCGAGTAAACCTGTGGTGCCCCCCCCACCCACGTGGTGCCCCCTGACGAAAATAATCATAATGCAGCAATGTTTCACCATAAAATGAAATAATCATAATGCAGCAATGATTCACTTAAAATAATCGTAATTCGGCAATCTTTCACCATAATATAACCATAACACAGCAATGATTTACCATAAAATAATCATACCGCAGCAATAATTCACCATAAAATAATCATAACACAGCAATGATTCACCATAAAAGAATACTAATGCAGCAGCGTTTCACCAGAAAATATTCATGTGGCCAGCGTTCACCAGAAAACAATCCTATGTGGCCAGAGTTCATCAGAAAATAATCGTAATGTGGCCAGCGTTCACTAGAAAATAATCATAATGTGGCCAGCGTTCACTAGAATATAATCGTAATGTGGCCAGCGTTCACTAGAAAATAATCATAATGTGGCCAGCGTTCACTAGAATATAATCGTAATGTGGCCAGCGTTCACTAGAAAATAATCATAACTCCAGTCACTGAGTGTCCCTCAGAGGAGCTCACAATCTAATCCTACCATAGTCATAGTCTAATGTCCTACCACATTAATATTATGTATTTATATAGCACTGACATCTTCTGCAGCACTTTACAGAGTACATAGTCATGTCACTGACTGTCCTCAGAGGAGCTCACACTCTAATCCTACCATAGTCATAGTCTAATGTCCTACCATATTATTATTATGTATTTATATAGCACTGACATCTTCTGCAGCACTTTACAGAGTACATAGTCATGTCACTGACTGTCCTCAGAGGAGCTCACACTCTAATCCTACCATAGTCACAGTCTAATGTCCTACCATATTATTATTATGTATTGATATAGCACTGACATCTTCTGCAGCACATTACAGAGTACATAGTCATGTCACTGACTGTCCTCAGAGGAGCTCACAATCTAATCCTACCATAGTCATAGTCTAATGTCCTACCACATTAATATTATGTATTTATATAGCACTGATATCTTCTGCAGCACTGTACAGAGTACATAGTCATGTCACTGTCCTCAGAGGAGCTCACACTCTAATCCTACCATAGTCATAGTCTAATGTCCTACCATATTATTATTATGTATTTATATAGCACTGACATCTTCTGCAGCACTTTACAGAGTACATAGTCATGTCACTGACTGTCCTCAGAGGAGCTCACACTCTATTCCTACCATAGTCATAGTCTATTGTCCTACCATATTATTATTATGTATTGATATAGCACTGACATCTTCTGCAGCACATTACAGAGTACATAGTCATGTCACTGACTGTCTTCAGAGGAGCTCACAATCTAATCCTACCATAGTCATAGTCTAATGTCCTACCATATTATTATTATTATTATTATGTATTTATATAGCACTGGCATCTTCTGCAGCACTGTACAGAGTACATAGTCATGTCACTGACTGTCCTCAGAGGAGCTCACAATCTAATCCTACCATAGTCATAGTCTAATGTTCTACCATATTATTATTATGTATTTATATAGCACCGACATCTCCTACAGCACATTACAGAGTACATAGTCATGTCACTGACTGTCATCAGAGGAGCTCACACTCTAATCCTACCATAGTCACAGTATAATGTCGGCATGAGGCAGTTAGGCTTATACATTCTGTAACATGTATAAGCCTATAGCTTATACATGTTACAGAACCGCTGGTGTATAGTGAGCCTATAGCTTATACATGCTACAGAGCCGCTAGTGTATAGCAAGCCTATAGCTTATACTTGTTACAGAGTTGCTGGTGTATAGCAAGCCTATAGCTTACACATGTTGCAGAGCCACTGGTGTATAGCAAGCCTATAGCTTATACATGTTACAGAGCTGCTGGTGTATAGCAAGCCTATAGCTTATACATGTTACAGAGTTGCTGGTGTATAGCAAACCTATAGCTTATACATGTTACAGAGTTGCTGGTGTATCGCAAGCCTATAGCTTACACATGTTACAGAGTTGCTGGTGTATAGCACGTGTATAGATTATACATGTTACAGAGCTGCTGGTGTATAGCAAGCCTATAGCTTATACATGTTACAGAGTTGCTGGTGTATAGCAAGCCTATAGCTTACACATGTTACAGAGTTGCTGGTGTATAGCACGTGTATAGATTATACATGTTACAGAGCCGCTGGTGTATAGCAAGTCTATACCTTATACATGTTACAGAGTTGCTGGTGTATAGCAAGCCTATAGCTTAACCATGTTACAGAGTTGTTGGTGTATAGTACGTGTATAGATTATACATGTTACAGAGCCGCTGGTGTATAGCACACCTATAGCTTATACCTATAGCTTATAGGAGGGTGGCACCTCCAGGAACATCTAATGCCAATTGACGTCAGCTCCTTGAGGCGTATATTGGCAGGGAATGCGTGCACACATGCATTCCCATAGTGGACATCTGTGAACAGCCTGCAATCTGCAATTGAAGCTGGGAGGCTGTTAGAACCCCCCACTAAAAAAAGGTATTTTAATTGGAACAGGGCTGCAATCTAGTGCTGCACTGCACAAGGGACAGCATCGCCACTTACCTATCCCCTAGAGTGGCTCACAATCTAATACCTGTCATAGGCTGATGCCTATGAAAGGTGATTGAATGGTATGAGAGGTGATTGAATGGCTGTACATGGTAATTAGATGACGGTTTCTCAGAGCGGCAATTTCTGGAGACTGAAGGCGGAACTGAGCTCCGCCTACCAAGCAGAGATGCGTGCAAGCTCTAGGAATTTACGATGGGCGTTAGGCAGTCCTGGGGCTGCCGCCGCTGCAATGCCCCTATCGGCATGACGTGGTCGGCAATAGGTTAAAGATGAGTTAAAGTGCTGAATTGGAAAAAATGGCCCAGTCACTAGGGGGGTATAAACCTGTGGCCCTCAAGTGGATGAGAAGGGAAATCACACCAAGCATTGCTTTTTAGCAGGAGGGTTTTTCAGTCTCTTTTAGTCCCCTATACACTCCCAGTGGTTTGGGTCACCCCGAACTGCTTGGTTATATGGGTTCTAATTATACATTATATACGTTGTACCCAGCACTCACATGACGCCTACTATTATTTATCATCATCTGTTGCTCATACAGCACCCAATACAACAACAACAAATAACATTTGAATAACAATTTACTCCTGTAGGACTCAAAGCGCGTAAGCATGGCTCAGACCAGTAATTGGTTAAATGGTAAACTGTGGTACAGAGGAAGAATTCTATAGGTCTGGAAATGCCAGGCTAAACAGGTGGCTTTTCAACCTGGTTTTGAATAACTCCAGGGATGGGGCTGTCTGTACTGGGTGTGGTAGGGAGTTTCAAAGGCTAGGGGCAGCATGACAGAAAGCTCTAGCTCCAGTACTGCTTAGCAGCCACTGCAAATAAACATCCAATACAAACTGGACCTTGGTACACTACCCACTGCAGATTGACACAAATTGTACTTTTGCACCTCAGCACCCAATGCAACTTAGCACGAACTTGACCTTTGCACCTGGCCACCCACTGCATCCGGGCACCCCCTGCACCTTGGCACTTATTGCAAGTTTGCACCTAGTAATGTTTAGCAACCAGGGTCAGATCTAGGGAGGGGGGGGGGGGGAGGGGGGCAGGCAAGTCTCTTGCCCCAGGCGCAGTTTGTTGAATTCTTAAAGAGGCAGCAAAAATTGGATGGGGAATGGCAGTTTAGGCACCAAAACCTGACCTTTATGCGCCAAAACCTGACCTTGCCCCAGACGCAGCTTGGCCTAGATCCGTCCCTGTTAGCAACCACTGAACATTGGCAACCCTTCTTTGCCTGAACAAAAAAACAAAAACAAAACTTGAGTGCTGAGTAATGCTATGTGGGTCTAATAGTGGCGGACACCTATCACTCTTGATTTGAGGGAGGTGGAACCAAAAGACTTGGTTGGAAGGAGACTGTGAGGAAACGCGGAAAAGCCGCTGCAAGTACTCAGAGTGAGGCGGCTGTTTCCGCGGCACAACGCGGAGAAACCGCCGCATGCCGCATCGGCAGAGCGGTGGAGTCCGCGTTGGATGCGGCAGATTGCGCGCATGACAATGTTAATGACAGTGTGGTTGGACGCGGGGAGGCCGCCGCTTGCTTGGAGAGCAGCGCTGCGGGTCCCGCGCCCGAGTAAGCAGATACATTGCAAAACATGTCTGGTGGGACTGGGACTAATGGTCCACACAGGTTCAGAAGAACACTCACAGATGATCACGGAGCTCACACCTTAGTTTAGGAATATTGTATTGTATTATTTGTTATGACCTTCTGCCTGCCTGACCATTCCTCTGATCTCTGATTCTGTATCCTGCTATTCTGATATCCTGTTGCCAAACTCTGCTCGTTCTTGGACTGTATCTGCATCCTGATTCTGTACCTTGCTATTCTGATACTCCGTTGTCAAACTCTGCCTGTCCATTGGATTCCGTATCTGTCTCCTAAATCTGTACCTTATCTGTCTGTGTGTTAACGACCTGGCTTGCCCGACCTCGAGAACTATCTCTCCTGTTAAGAGATAGTTCACAGATCTGTTAGTGACACTGCTCATTGGTGTCACTGACGTTCTGTCCTTCCCACTGTCTCAGCCTGGCTCCGCCCATTGGGGAGCATCAGACCTGTGGAAGGAATTTGATCCATAGCAGTAGCTCTTACTGTCTAGCACCTATCTTACAGGTGCTTTCCTCAGAGTATTACTGTTGCACCAAACACTCTCATCTCTCAGGTGTCCAGAGGTTAGAAGATATATCTGATTATCTGTGATAATGCAGATCATCTATAATCTGGTATATATCTGCATTCCCAGTGATACTGCAGATCACTAGAGTTGGGCCGAACCTCCGATTTTAGGTTCGCGAACCGGGTTCGCGAACTTTCGCGGAAGGTTCGGTTCGCGTTAAAGTTCGCGAACCGCAATAGACTTCAATGGGGATGCGAACTTTGAAAAAAAAAAAAAAATTATGCTGGCCACAAAAGTGATGGAAAAGATGTTTCAAGGGGTCTAACACCTGGAGGGGGGCATGGCGGAGTGGGATACATGCCAAAAGTCACCGGGAAAAATCTGGATGTGACGCAAAGCAGCGTTTTAAGGGCAGAAATCACATTGAATGCTAAATGACAGGCCTAAAGTGCTTTAAAACATCTTGCATGTGTATACATCAATCAGGGAGTGTAATTAAGGTACTGCTTCACACTGACACACCAAACTCCACTGAACAGAACAGGTATGCAGTGGCGGGTTCACTGAACAGAACAGGTATGCAGTGGCGGGTCCACTGAACAGGTATACAGTGGCGGGTCCACTGAACAGAACAGGTATGCAGTGGCGGGTTCACTAAACAGGTATACAGTGGCGGGTCCACTGAACAGAACAGGTATGCAGTGGTGGGTTCACAGAACAGGTATGCAGTGGCAGGATCAATGAACAGGTATGCAGTGGCAGGATCACTGAACAGGTATGCAGTGGCAGGATCAATGAACAGGTATGCAGTGGCAGGATCAATGAACAGGTATGCAGTGGCAGGATCAATGAACAGGTATGCAGTGGCAGGATCAATGAACAGGTATGCAGTGGCAGGATCAATGAACAGGTATGCAGTGGCAGGATCAATGAACAGGTATGCAGTGGCAGGATCACTGAACAGGTATGCAGTGGCAGGATCAATGAACAGGTATGCAGTGGCAGGATCAATGAACAGGTATGCAGTGGCAGGATCAATGAACAGGTATGCAGTGGCAGGATCAATGAACAGGTATGCAGCCAGGGACAAGCTAAGGCTAACTAATCTTTCCCTATGAGAGACTGCAGTAGCTCGCCCTACTCTAACTAATGCAGGCACACGAGTGGCCACGGCCGCCGCTGCCTGCCTATATAAGGGGGGGTGGGGCTCCAGGGGCTAGTGTAGCCTAATTGGCTACACTGGGCCTGCTGACTGTGATGTAGAGGGTCAAAGTTGACCCTCAGTGCATTATGGGGCGAACCGCAATGGGGCGAACTTTTCCGCAATAAAGTTCGCGTGCGGTACCCGCACGCGAACCACCTAGGTTCGCGCGAACCAGGTTCGCCGGCGAACCGTTCGGCCCAACTCTACAGATCACCGGTAATCAGATCCTCTCTGTGTTACACCGATCGTTACAGAGACCCAAAGTCTGCCTGATACTGCTTTTAAGGAAGGGGAGGGCAAGACTGCCTAATACTTCTTTTTGGAGATTGATTAGGGCCCCTTTTTTCAAATTTGAACACCAACCCCTTGAGGATCCTCTTCACTACCCATTAATGGCAGTTTATTATTTGTGGAAGTTCTGGTTCACCATGAGCTTGCTGGGCATTCCATTCTATTGTTGAGACAACCTTTCAATTGTGTTGCAGAGGAGCCTAAATGTATTGCTCTGGGGCCCTGCTTGTTCTTAATCCAGCTCCAGAGGCAGGAACTGCCCACACACACACACACACACACAGAGAAACACACATGCCTTGCCTAAAAGGAGCTGGGGGAGGGGTAACTGAAAAACAGCTACTCAATGTATAGTTTCAGTTCAGAGAAATGAAACTCTGAGGTCAGAAGTCTGGACATCTCTCATACTGGATGCAGGAAGTCTTCTCTCAACTGCACGGTAAGCCCTGCCAATGTGTACCAACTGGGCATATAATTGTGTCTGTCAGGAGCATTGCTAAAATCCAAGCATTTGCACATGGATTGGGGGGTCTGGGTGTCAAAGCACCCCATATTTTTTATTTATCTATGTCCACCCTGCTGCTTTTAATGAGGTTTTCTGTAGGGACTGGCAGGGAGGAAGCATGGGTAGAGTTAAAGTGTACCTGAGATTATGAAGAAAATATACATACCTGGGGCTTCCTCCAGCCCCCTCCGTCCCGATCGCTCCCACGCCATCTACTTCTGCCTCTCTGTTTGTCCGCAACTGGAGGAGCCTTAACTTGGCAAGAACATTCTGTGCCTGAACAGTACTACTGTGCTAGCACAGAACTTTACCGGTGATGGGAAAAAGACAGGGGAGCAGGCCTAGCCAGACTGCACCTGCGTGCCCCGACTGGCCTAGACTAGAGGACTTTCTGGGACAAGTTTAGACAATAGTAAACAATAAACAGTGAGTACTGAGACAGTCAGAGGGTGGAGAAACACAATAAAGTTAGCGGTGAATACCTTAATTGCAGTATTTGTATAGCTCCTTTCTCCTGCCGGACTCCAATTGCTTGCGAGGCAGCCACTAGAGCGCACTCAGTAGTTAAGGAGACTTGCCCAAGAAACTCCTTATTGAATAGTTGCTGGCTTACTGAACAGGCAGGGCCAAGATTTGAAGCCAGGTCTCCTGTGTCAGAGGCAGAGCCCTTATCCAGTACACTATCCAGTCAGTACCTTAAGTACCACCTGGGCCCCCTGTGCTCCTGAGCCCCATAGCAGATGCTATGGCTATTGCTACGCCTCTGCGTGGAAGAATTGGAGAGACAGGATATGATGAAATGCAGTAGGAAACTTAAATGCCCCCTGCTGCAGTCTGTAACTCTTAAGGGGCCCATACACTGGTCAGTTTCAGCCATCAATCAATCAATCGATTCCATATAATCAATCAGAAATTGATTCTATTAAATCTATCGATCGATTTGTTGCCAATTTCGATCGATTTTGATCGGTTTGATCTATCTGACAGAAGGGGAAATCTAGGTCGATCGGCTGCTGGCAGCAGATCGATGGCCCATAGAGTTGCAGTGGATCTAATGGTCCAATATTGCATTTAGATCAATTTCCAATAGATTTCCAGTAGATTTCATTCTAAAATGTATTGGAAATCTGGTAGGGTAGACAGAGGTAAAGTGTGAGGCTGGCACTCGAGCAGTTAACTGGTTAAATAGCTGGATCCTAGTTAAACCACCATGCTCACCATCCCTTATATAATTCAATATCTATTAGGTTAGAAGAAAAGTCAATTGGGCGTTGGTTGCAATTAGAGTTGGGCCGAACATCCGATTTTAGGTTCGCGAACCGGGTTCGCGAACTTTCGCGGAAGGTTCGGTTCGCGTTAAAGTTCGCGAACCGCAATAGACTTCAATGGGGAGGCGAACTTTGAAAAAAAAAATAATTATGCTGGCCACAAAAGTGATGGAAAAGATGTTTCAAGGGGTCTAACACCTGGAGGGGGGCATGGCGGAGTGGGATACACGCCAAAAGTCCCCGGGAAAAATCTGGATTTGACGCAAAGCAGCGCTTTAAGGGCAGAAATCACATTCAATGCTAAATGACAGGCCTAAAGTGCTTTAAAACATCTTGCATGTGTATACATCAATCAGGTAGTGTAATTAAGGTACTGCTTCACACTGACACACCAAACTGTTCACTGAACAGAACAGGTATGCAGTGGCGGGTTCACTGAACAGAACAGGTATGCAGTGGCAGGTTCACTGAACAGGTATGCAGTGGTGGGTTCACTGAACAGGTATACAGTGGTGGGTTCACAGAACAGGTATGCAGTGGTGGGTTCACTGAACAGGTATGCAGTGGTGGGTTCACAGACACAGTACAGGTATGCAGTGGTGGGTTCACAGAACAGGTATGCAGTGGTGGCTTCACAGAACAGATATGCAGTGGCAGGTTCACTGAACAGGTATGCAGTGGTGGGTTCACTGAACAGGTATACAGTGGTGGGTTCACAGAACAGGTATGCAGTGGTGGGTTCACTGAACAGGTATGCAGTGGTGGGTTCACAGACACAGTACAGGTATGCAGTGGTGGGTTCACTGAACAGGTATGCAGTGGTGGGTTCACAGAACAGGTATGCAGTGGTGGGTTCACTGAACAGGTATGCAGTGGCGGGTTCACTGAACAGGTATGCAGTGGTGGGTTCACAGACACAGTACAGGTATGCAGTGGTGGCTTCACAGAACAGGTATGCAGCCAGGAACAAGCTAAGCCTAACTAATCTTTCCCTATGAGAGACAGTGCAGCAGCTCATCCTACTCTCACTAATGCAGGCACACGAGTGACCGTAATGGCCGCTGCTGCCTGCCTTATATAAGGGGGGTGGGGCTCCAGGGGCTAGTGTAGCCTAATTGGCTACACTGGGCCTGCTGACTGTGATGTAGAG
Organism: Hyperolius riggenbachi; assembly: GCF_040937935.1. Lineage (NCBI taxonomy): Eukaryota > Metazoa > Chordata > Amphibia > Anura > Hyperoliidae > Hyperolius > Hyperolius riggenbachi. The sequence continues at coordinate 221,555 of NW_027152363.1, read as the reverse complement.
GGTCAAAGTTGACCCTCCATGGTGCATTATGGGGCGAACCGAACTTCCGCAAACGTTCGCCTGCGGGACGCGAACGCGAACCACGAAAGTTCGCATGGAACCGTTCGCAGGCGAACCGTTCGGCCCAACTCTAGTTGCAATAATCCACCTTTACTTTGGGACAGATTCTGTAATCTGTACCTGTTGGATTAAAAGTAAAACTGGATTATTGCAACCGGGGCCCGATCGACTTTACTTCTAACCCAATCGGTATTGAAAATCTGTTCCTAGTGTGTGACACACATCAGATAGATTCCTTTCAGATTCGACCTGACAGGCATCTGACAGAAATCTATCTGATGGTCGAATCTGCTGCAAATCTATAAGTGTATGGTCACCTTTACTCGGATTCCGAATGCAGGAACTCTGCGAAGCTCATCCCTACTTTTGGTTAACCTTTAATAGGTTCCTAATATACAATTAAATTCTAAAAAATGTAGATTAGTACCCTATTTTGATCTCAGTCAGACAGACTAATTGTGAAAAAGTCTGTGACACTGGGAGATATGACTGGGACTACAGTCACTTATGCAAAGTACTTTTTTGTACTTACTTTCCCCTCCCACTCTGGAGATATATCTTAGCATACAGCCACCCCCCACCGTAACACCTCTATAGCTCTCAGCAGTGGAGTGGACAGTGAGGTATCACAGAGGACACTGGCCTCAGATGAATCTTGTCATATGCCCCACAAAACAGTTGTAAGGCCATGCACCTACTGGCGCCCACAGCTGCCTCCACCTTACTCAGGTACAGAATGCAAACTTTGATCATTTGCAATTGTCATGATCTTCTCATGCATTGTTTTTACACTGTACTGCTGCATTTGTGTACCAGTTTTGGCCACTATTAAACTATAATGCCAGACGTTTTCTGCCTCATGGATATTAGGCACCACAGAGAAAAGACAAAACACATTACATTTATATTGTGTTTTTCTCCTGGCGGACTCAAAGCATTTGGTCTGCAAACACTAGGGGCCCTTTATAGACAGTAGCAGTGGTAGGGAGTCTAGCCCAAGGACTCCTTACTAGTGTTGTCCGGATCATGAACGATTCGGATCTTTGATCCGAATCTATTTCGTGAGTCGAATCATCCGAATCATCAAAATGAGTGATTCGGATTGCAAAAGGGGCGGGCCAGGAGCGACACGCCCCCCTCTCTGCGGGCAGCGGGGTCCTGGAAGCAGAGCAGAGATGGATCGCTCTGTTGAAGGGGAGGCAGCCTTGCACAGCCACAGGTAGCTGAGAGAGAGGGGACATCGGTGCCACTGCCAGATAGGTGTAGAGCACACATACTGGCTATAACGTGCTGCCCATTACAGGCTGTCTGTTCCGTAGTGCTGCACAGTGATCACATTGGAAGCTTTTGGCTCAGCACAGCTCAGTAACTTTGCAGACAGTGTGATTGAAAGGCAATATAATCCTCCTGCACTCGGCACTAAACAGCTGCACTTATCTTCTGGGAATGCTTTCTTTCACTGTGCGACGTTTGCATTCAAAGTATACAGATGAGCATATAGGTGAAATATATGTAAAGCATATGATTGCAGCATGTGGGTATTGTGTGCAAACAAACATTTATGCTCTCTGCTCGTCCCTCCTCCCTTCTCTGTCCACTCCCTGCCCTCTGTCCATCTTCTCCCCTTCTCTGTGTGTCCAACCCCCTCCCCTTCTCCTGTCCTGCTAGTCATTTCACCCCCCAATGCTTCCCTTGTAAAATGATCCGAGATTCGGATCAAAGATCCGGATCTTTTCAATGATCCGATTCGAATCATCCGGATCATTGAAAAGATCCGAACTTCCCATCTCTACTCCTTACTGAATAGTTACTGGTATCATGCTTACACAGTACCTCTGGCCAGATAGTTGGACTGTGGAAGAGAGAGCAGCTGAGGATCCTGTGCTGAAGCCTTGAATAAGCTCCCATGTATCCAGGAGCTAGAAAGGGTCCGCAGAGTTCTTGTTGGGTCATTTTTCTTTATAAAATAAGAAGAAAAATACTCCCAGTTTTTGTGAATGATTTTGTATAGAAGTGACCAGAAAATCAATCAGAAAATCAATCAAAACCAATTGGAAATGACATCAGATCTGCTGGATTTAATCGATTTGACTACCAATCTGACGGAAAATTGCATCATGTGTACCCAGCATAACAATGTTCTTCTGTCTTCCTCTCTGGTCACCTATTCACTCCTATTTACAAGACTTCTCTCAATCCTCTCCTCTGCTCTGGAATACTCTCCCTCAACATATCCGCCACTCACTTACTGTTACTCTTTTTAGGTGCAACCTAAACTCACCTCTTTAGGCAAGCATACTCTCCTACCTAGGACACTTCAGCCACTGACCACTATTTCCACCACTCCACACACAGCTTCTCTGCACCTGCTGTCCTACCCCTTAAACCTTTACACTGTAAAGGTGCCCATACATCAGAAGATTATGGGCAGATTCGGCAGAGACACATTTATCTCTAATTGAGTCTGATTAGAGAGAGATTTGCATCTTTGTCGAAGCTGCCCATATACTGCAGGCTGATTCCCGTCCCATTTCAGCAGGAAATCTTCAGGGAATTGTCTAGGTTTGCCCGGCCACTGCCCCCTAATATATAAATGTGCCCCCCGGGTGTACATTGATACATTACATGTCCTTTGTCAGCCTCCATGCGGTGTCTATAACCTCTGGGTGGCTCTCCGTATACGCTATTGGTGCATAGCATCTGACGTCCTCCTACGCAATGCACCAGTGTTGTGTACAGAGAGCAGCCCGAGGGTTACGGACATCATGCAAAAGCTGACACGGGACAGGTAATATATAAATGTGCCCCCCGGGTGTACATTGATACATTACATGTCCTTTGTCAGCCCCCATGCGGTGTCCATAACCTCTGGGTGGCTCTCCGTATACACTATTGGTGCATAGCATCTGACGTCCTACGCAATGCACCAGTGTTGTGTACAGAGAGCAGCCCGAGGGTTACAGACATCATGCAAAAGCTGACATGGGACAGGTAATATATAAATGTGCCCCCCGGGTGTACATTGATACATTACATGTCCTTTGGATCTCCGTATACGCTATTGGTGCATAGCATCTGACGTCCTACGCAATGCACAGTGTTGTGTACAGAGAGCAGCCCGAGGGTTACGGACATCATGCAAAAGCTGACACAGGACAGGTAATGTATAAATGTGTCCCCCGGGTGAACATTTATACATTACATGTCCTTTGTCAGCCTCCATGCGGTGTCCATAACCTCTGGGTGGCTCTCCGTATACGCTATTGGTGCATAGCATCTGACGTCCTACGCAATGCACAGTGTTGTGTACAGAGAGCAGCCCGAGGGTTACGGACATCATGCAAAAGCTGACACGGGACAGGTAATATATAAATGTGCCCCCCGGGTGTACATTTATACATTACATGTCCTTTGGATCTCCGTATACGCTATTGGTGCATAGCATCTGACGTCCTACGCAATGCACAGTGTTGTGTACAGAGAGCAGCCCGAGGGTTACGGACATCATGCAAAAGCTGACACAGGACAGGTAATGTATAAATGTGTCCCCCGGGTGTACATTTATACATTACATGTCCTTTGGATCTCCGTATACGCTATTGGTGCATAGCATCTGACGTCCTACGCAATGCACCAGTGTTGTGTACAGAGAGCAGCCCGAGGGTTACGGACATCATGCAAAAGCTGACACAGGACAGGTAATGTATAAATGTGCCCCCCGGGTGTACATTTATACATTACATGTCCTTTGTCAGCCCCCATGCGGTGTCCATAACCTCTGGGTGGCTCTCCGTATACGCTATTGGTGCATAGCATCTGACGTCCTACGCAATGCACAGTGTTGTGTACAGAGAGCAGCCCGAGGGTTACGGACATCATGCAAAAGCTGACACGGGACAGGTAATATATAAATGTGCCCCCCGGGTGTACATTGATACATTACATGTCCTTTGGATCTCCGTATACGCTATTGGTGCATAGCATCTGACGTCCTACGCAATGCACAGTGTTGTGTACAGAGAGCAGCCCGAGGGTTACAGACATCATGCAAAAGCTGACACGGGACAGGTAATATATAAATGTGCCCCCCGGGTGTACATTGATACATTACATGTCCTTTGGATCTCCGTATACGCTATTGGTGCATAGCATCTGACGTCCTACGCAATGCACCAGTGTTGTGTACAGAGAGCAGCCCGAGGGTTACGGACATCATGCAAAAGCTGACACGGGACAGGTAATATATAAATGTGTCCCCCGGGTGTACATTTATACATTACATGTCCTTTGTCAGCCTCCATGCGGTGTCCATAACCTCTGGGTGGCTCTCCGTATACGCTATTGGTGCACAGGGCCGGCCTTAGGTGTCACAGCGCCCTGAGTGTAACCAGATTTTGGTGCCCCCCCCCACATTCATCCTCTTCGCGTGTGAGCGCACCACACACATACACCAATGGGGGGAGGGGCTTAGTGCCAGTGTAGGTGCCAGGATTCTGGGAGCAGGAGAGAAGGACTCGTCGTCACTCAGGACATTGTCACAGGGCTGAGTGGCACACGTGCTGCGCGCCTCTCTGCAGCAGCCTGAGGCTCAGCGTGCTTCCATCCTGATTCCTGACATATAGCTATAAGTCCCCCCCCCCAGTATAGGTAGCCAGGCATAGGTGACCCAGTAAAGGTAGCCAGCTATAGATTCCCCCCCAGTATAGGTTAGCCATGTAGGTGCCCCCAGTATAGGTAGCCAGTATACTTGCCCCAGTATAGGTTAGATAGGCATTTGTCCCAGCTATAGGTTAGATAGGTAGGTGCCCTCAGTACAGGTTAGATAGGTAGGTACCTGCAATATAGGTTAGATAGGTAGCTGCCCCCAGTATAGATTAGATAGGTAGCTGCCCCCAGTATAGGTTAGATAGGTAGCTGCCCCCAGTATAGGTTAGATAGGTAGCTGCCCCCAGTATAGATTAGATAGGTAGCTGCCCCCAGTATAGGTTAGATAGTTAGCTGACACCAGTATAGGTTAGATAGGTAGTTGCCCCCAGTATAGGTTAGATAGGTAGCTGCCCCCAGTATAGGTTAGATAGGTAGCTGCCCCCCAGTATAGGTTAGATAGGTAGGTGCCCCCAGTATAGGTTAGATAGGTAGGTGCCCCCAGTATAGGTTAGATAGGTAGGTGCCCCCAGTATAGATTAGATAGGTAGGTGCCCCCAGTATAGATTAGATAGGTAGCTACCCCCAGTATAGATTAGATAGGTAGCTGCCCCCAGTATAGGTAGGTGCCCCCAGTATTGGCTAGATAGGTAGCCGTTCCCAGTATAGGTTAGATAGGTAGCTGCCCCCCAGTATAGGTTAGATAGGTAGCTGACCCCAGTATAGATTAGATAGGTAGGTGCCCCCAGTATAGATTAGATAGGTAGCTACCCCCAGTATAGATTAGATAGGTAGCTGCCCCCAGTATAGGTAGCTGCCCCCAGTATAGGTTAGATAGGTAGCTGCCCCCAGTATAGGTTAGATAGGTAGCTGCCCCCAGTATAGGTTAGATAGGTAGCTGACCCCAGTATAGGTTAGATAGGTAGCTGCCCCCAGTATAGGTTAGATAGGTAGCTGACCTCAGTATAGGTTAGACAGGTAGCTGCCCCCAGTATAGGTTAGATAGGTAGGTGCCCCCAGTATAGGTTAGATAGGTAGGTGCCCCCAGTATAGGTTAGATAGGTAGGTGCCCCCAGTATAGGTTAGATAGGTAGGTGCCCCCAGTATAGATTAGATAGGTAGCTACCCCCAGTATAGATTAGATAGGTAGCTGCCCCCAGTATAGGTAGGTGCCCCCAGTATTGGCTAGATAGGTAGCCGTTCCCAGTATAGGTTAGATAGGTAGATGCCCCCCAGTATAGGTTAGATAGGTAGGTGCCCCCAGTATTGGCTAGATAGGTAGCTGCCCCCAGTATAGGGTAGGTAGGTAGGTAACCCCCCCTCCCTTCATGGTGGAGGGGGGAGCCGCGGCGAGGGCAGCCCGACCTCTCCCTCCCTTCCTCTCCGGGCCACCCTACGTGCTCCCCCCTCTGATGTAGCAGAGAGAACAACTCACCTCCCTGGTTCCGATCGCCGGCGCCTCTCACTTGTCGCTGGTATCTTCTACATTAGTCACTGATGCACACTAAACTTCCTGCTTAACAGGAAGTTTAGTGTGTATCAGTAACTATGTAGAAGAGAGTAGACCAGCGACAAGTGAGAGGCGCCAGCGATCGGAACCAGGGAGGTGAGTTGTTCTCTCTGCTACATCGGAGGGGGGGAGCACGTAGGGTGGCCCGGAGAGGAAGGGAGGGAGCGGTCCGGCTGCCCTCCCCGCGCTGGGGCTCCCCCCTCGATCACGGCGGCCGCACAGACATGTTTGCCCCCCCATCACCCCCAGCAGCGGCACCAGGGGGCGGAGCGGGAGGATCCGGCTGGGGCCGCAGCGGCACCCTCCACGTTTAAACATGCGGCCAGGGGACAGGAGCGCCCCCTGGAAGCCGGCGCCCTGAGCGATCGCACCGGTCGCTCAGGTCAAAGGCCAGCCCTGTTGGTGCATAGCATCTGACGCCCTACGCAATGCACAGTGTTGTGTACAGAGAGCAGCCCGAGGGTTACAGACATCATGCAAAAGCTGACACAGGACAGGTAATATATAAATGTGCCCCCCGGGTGTACATTGATACATTACATGTCCTTTGTCAGCCTCCATGCGGTGTCCATAACCTCTGGGTGGCTCTCCGTATACGCTATTGGTGCATAGCATCTGACGTCCTACGCAATGCACAGTGTTCTCCCCAGGATTTTTTTCCGGCCGGGTGGCATGAAAAAGTAGCCGGGTGGGGTGCGAGGGGGAAAGCGGCGCAGGTGCAACTCTAACTACAGCATAAGAAGAGGATGAGGAGGAGGCGAGCTGATGACAGCCGGTTGCTCACCAAACTTAGTTAGGTGATGCACCCGTCTAAAAGAGCCTGGAGATAACACCGAATATGGGTGTTATAGTTTCATTTCATACGGGGGTGATTATTGCATTTAATATGGGGGGGGGGGAAGGGAGGAGTAATTTCACGTTTCATACAGGGGTGTTTGTTGCATTTCATAAAGGGGTGATTTTTGTTTTTCATATGGTTGTTGTTTGGTGCTGGGGTCAAGCGGTATTGCAGATAGTAAACAGGGGTCAGTATCATAGTAAATTATCTGCAATACCCCTCTACCCCAGCAGCAAATAACATCCATATGAAATTACATGAATGTGAACGCTGCAAGAATCACCCCTACACACTGTCCTTTCAAGCCACTTGCACATACCCTCAACACTGGATCTATGTTCCATTTTTCCTATTTTTGCAGCAGCAACTTTTCACAGAGTTTGCCCAACTAGTACAGCCAGGGCTGGATTTGTAATTTTTACTGCCCTAGGCAAACTTTTCACAACTGACCTCTGACAAAATAAATCACTTATATTAAATCTGCCAGTTGCTAAAATCAAGTAATGTATGGGCACTTACATCTTATGGGCAACCAAGCAAGCAGATGAGACAGACAGCATTCAGCAGCAGCCTCCATCCCCAGCAAGTCTGCTAATCTACATTGCTTATTGTTTATTTGTTTACCAGACCCTTGAAAGCTCCATGGACTCTCTGCAGACTGCACTATATCAGATAAGAAGTGCATTAGCAGAGGTCTCGCTAAGGTGATTATCAGTTCACGTGCAGAGTTCTGAACATCACCAGCATGGCATGCTTCAGAGGAACTCTTATTGTAGAGATAGAGAAGCAGCCGGGAAACAGAGGGCGGGGCGTCAGAACTCCTTGCCCTGCGCTGGATCTGGAGCTGAAGATTCATGCAGCCAGGGCACCGGGGAGAGACGCTGTGTGGATACGATCACTCGGGGGAGGGGGGAATAGAGTGTCTGCAGCGTCATGCTCTCCCCAGCCTCAAGTAACACAGGGACAGGACTAGTTTCCCTGCGCTCTGTTTGTAGTTGTACCTGGCGGCTGCCTCTGCTAGCTGAGCTAGCTAACAGACACAAGCAGCCAGCAAAGCGAGACATAGAAGAGGCTTTCCGGTGTAATGTCTGATTGCGCTATCCGGAAGCTCCCTTCCACACTGAGTAGCGCGCATGCTCAGTGTGAAGTGAATTATGCTGCTGGGGGTAAAATAATAAATATCTCCGCTTCCACACATCATATACTCACCACATTTTCAGGGTAGGGAGAGGATCCCCCGAACTACCTCTATGCCAAATTGCAGCCCCCGAGCCCCGCTGGTTCAGGAGATAGATTAGAGAAACCTAACTCGGGAACCAGTGGGTCTCGGGGGCTGCAATTTGGCATAGAGGTAGTTGGGGGGGGGGGGGGGCTCCCTACCCTGAAAATTTGGGGAGTGTAAGAGGTGTGGGAGCGGAGATATTTATTATTTTACCCCCAGCAGCATAATTAAATAGGAGCTGTGGCCGCACAGTCTCCTACTGCGCATGCGGGGCAGCGCAAATCCATAGGCAGCGTAATCAGACACAACACCGGTATAGCGGTGACAGTTAACCAGCCCTGCCCCTTACAACCCGCTCAGCCAATCACTGTTCAAGCAGGATTTCACACAGGCACGCTCCTGCAGAGTATAGCAAGAGCTGAGCACTGATTTATAGCAGGCAATAGAACGCTCTGCCTGCGTGACATCATCAGCCTTAGCAAGGTAGGCGGGCGGGATCTCAAAGCAGCCGGGCGGCCCGCCCACTTAAAGAGCCCTGGGGAGAACACTGAATGCACCAGTGTTGTGTACAGAGAGCAGCCCGAGGGTTACGGACATCATGCAAAAGCTGACACGGGACAGGTAATATATAAATGTGCCCCCCGGGTGTACATTTATACATTACATGTCCTTTGGATCTCCGTATACGCTATTGGTGCATAGCATCTGACGCCCTACGCAATGCACCAGTGTTGTGTACAGAGAGCAGCCCGAGGGTTACGGACATCATGCAAAAGCTGACATGGGACAGGTAATATATAAATGTGCCCCCCGGGTGTACATTGATACATTACATGTCCTTTGTCAGCCTCCATGCTGTGTCCATAACCTCTGGGTGGCTCTCCGTATACGCTATTGGTGCATAGCATCTGACGTCCTACGCAATGCACCAGTGTTGTGTACAGAGAGCAGCCCGAGGGTTACAGACATCATGCAAAAGCTGACACGGGACAGGTAATATATAAATGTGTCCCCCGGGTGTACATTGATACATTACATGTCCTTTGGATCTCCGTATACGCTATTGGTGCATAGCATCTGACGTCCTACGCAATGCACCAGTGTTGTGTACAGAGAGCAGCCCGAGGGTTACGGACATCATGCAAAAGCTGACACGGGACAGGTAATATATAAATGTGCCCCCCGGGTGTACATTGATACATTACATGTCCTTTGTCAGCCCCCATGCGGTGTCCATAACCTCTGGGTGGCTCTCCGTATACACTATTGGTGCATAGCATCTGACGTCCTACGCAATGCACCAGTGTTGTGTACAGAGAGCAGCCCGAGGGTTACAGACATCATGCAAAAGCTGACACGGGACAGGTAATATATAAATGTGCCCCCCGGGTGTACATTGATACATTACATGTCCTTTGGATCTCCGTATACGCTATTGGTGCATAGCATCTGATGTCCTACGCAATGCACAGTGTTGTGTACAGAGAGCAGCCCGAGGGTTACGGACATCATGCAAAAGCTGACACGGGACAGGTAATATATAAATGTGTCCCCCGGGTGTACATTGATACATTACATGTCCTTTGTCAGCCTCCATGCGGTGTCCATAACCTCTGGGTGGCTCTCCGTATACGCTATTGGTGCATAGCATCTGACGTCCTACGCAATGCACCAGTGTTGTGTACAGAGAGCAGCCCGAGGGTTACAGACATCATGCAAAAGCTGACACGGGACAGGTAATATATAAATGTGCCCCCCGGGTGTACATTGATACATTACATGTCCTTTGGATCTCCGTATACGCTATTGGTGCATAGCATCTGACGTCCTACGCAATGCACCAGTGTTGTGTACAGAGAGCAGCCCGAGGGTTACAGACATCATGCAAAAGCTGACACGGGACAGGTAATATATAAATGTGCCCCCCGGGTGTACATTGATACATTACATGTCCTTTGGATCTCCGTATACGCTATTGGTGCATAGCATCTGACGTCCTACGCAATGCACCAGTGTTGTGTACAGAGAGCAGCCCGAGGGTTACGGACATCATGCAAAAGCTGACACGGGACAGGTAATATATAAATGTGTCCCCCGGGTGTACATTGATACATTACATGTCCTTTGTCAGCCCCCATGCGGTGTCCATAACCTCTGGGTGGCTCTCCGTATACGCTATTGGTGCATAGCATCTGACGTCCTACGCAATGCACCAGTGTTGTGTACAGAGAGCAGCCCGAGGGTTACAGACATCATGCAAAAGCTGACACGGGACAGGTAATATATAAATGTGCCCCCCGGGTGTACATTGATACATTACATGTCCTTTGGATCTCCGTATACGCTATTGGTGCATAGCATCTGACGTCCTACGCAATGCACAGTGTTGTGTACAGAGAGCAGCCCGAGGGTTACGGACATCATGCAAAAGCTGACACGGGACAGGTAATATATAAATGTGTCCCCCGGGTGTACATTGATACATTACATGTCCTTTGTCAGCCTCCATGCGGTGTCCATAACCTCTGGGTGGCTCTCCGTATACGCTATTGGTGCATAGCATCTGACGTCCTACGCAATGCACAGTGTTGTGTACAGAGAGCAGCCCGAGGGTTACGGACATCATGCAAAAGCTGACACAGGACAGGTAATATATAAATGTGCCCCCCGGGTGTACATTGATACATTACATGTCCTTTGTCAGCCTCCATGCGGTGTCCATAACCTCTGGGTGGCTCTCCGTATACGCTATTGGTGCATAGCATCTGACGTCCTACGCAATGCACCAGTGTTGTGTACAGAGAGCAGCCCGAGGGTTACAGACATCATGCAAAAGCTGACACGGGACAGGTAATATATAAATGTGCCCCCCGGGTGTACATTGATACATTACATGTCCTTTGGATCTCCGTATACGCTATTGGTGCATAGCATCTGACGTCCTACGCAATGCACAGTGTTGTGTACAGAGAGCAGCCCGAGGGTTACAGACATCATGCAAAAGCTGACACGGGACAGGTAATATATAAATGTGCCCCCCGGGTGTACATTGATACATTACATGTCCTTTGGATCTCCGTATACGCTATTGGTGCATAGCATCTGACGTCCTACGCAATGCACCAGTGTTGTGTACAGAGAGCAGCCCGAGGGTTACAGACATCATGCAAAAGCTGACACGGGACAGGTAATATATAAATGTGCCCCCCGGGTGTACATTTATACATTACATGTCCTTTGTCAGCCTCCATGCGGTGTCCATAACCTCTGGGTGGTTCTCCGTATACGCTATTGGTGCATAGCATCTGACGTCCTACGCAATGCACAGTGTTGTGTACAGAGAGCAGCCCGAGGGTTACGGACATCATGCAAAAGCTGACACGGGACAGGTAATATATAAATGTGCCCCCCGGGTGTACATTGATACATTACATGTCCTTTGTCAGCCTCTATGCGGCGTCCATAACCTCTGGGTGGCTCTCCGTATACGCTATTGGTGCATAGCATCTGACGTCCTACGCAATGCACCAGTGTTGTGTACAGAGAGCAGCCCGAGGGTTACAGACATCATGCAAAAGCTGACACGGGACAGGTAATATATAAATGTGCCCCCCGGGTGTACATTGATACATTACATGTCCTTTGGATCTCCGTATACGCTATTGGTGCATAGCATCTGACGTCCTACTGTCACGATTGTGGAACTTTCCCCGTGATCAGCGCACAACGCGTGCGCTGACACGGCGGAGATCCTCCACAAGCGTATAATTTGCAGGAACCCAGCAAAAGGTGCTACGCACCTGTAGAGGGAAATTCCTGTCGGCACATGGCGCTGGGGAGTGCAGAGGAACCAATCCTCTGTACCTCCACAAGTGCCAGACAGGAATTGTACGAAGCGCAGAACGCAATCGCAAGAGAGGCGATTGCGAATGAGATTGAGCAAAAGGGATAGGTTGTATGTGTGTGCGCCAATCCAGTCGCCACTCCGCGACCACGCACACACAACAGCAGATACGAAATAGGAACGCGATCGCGAGAGGTGCGATCGCGAGACGTGACACAAGGCAGAACAGAATAGAATACGAGGGTAGCAAAGGCACAGCAAATACAATAAGGAGATATGGAAAACAACAACGCTAGCTAACCGCGAACACCGCACTCATTCGCAACAGTGCACGCGGTCATGCGCGATCTCCACGTGATAAGCACAATAGAGACAAGCACGCCTAACTAACCATAAACAGACAAATATGAAACAGGGGACGCGAGCGCTTGCTTAACGGTTACCTCACCGAGCCTGTAGCAAGCGCAGCGGACAAGACAGACACACGAAAAACAAGAACTAGGCAGGAAGGATCCACCGCTCTTCCGCCAGAGCAAGTGTGATCCAAGCAGGAATACAGATCAGAAAGATCCACAGCTGCTAACGCTAGCGGCTAGTGCGATCTCGGCAAGACAGAACGATTCGCTATCAACCGCCGCTGGTGACAGCGCAATCGCGACCGACAAGACAGAACAGAAGGATCCCCAGCGCTCGCACAAAGTAGCTAGCGCGATCCCAGGAAACAGAACAGAAGGATCCCCAGCGCTAGCACAAAGTAGCTAGCGCGATCCCAGAAGACAGAACAGAAGAGATAGCTGGTAGCAACCGCTGCACCAGCTATACTCCAAGAACATAGATCAGAACCATTTCCTGTCAACCACCATAGGGACAGGACAATGGCAAACAGGCAAGACAAGACAGAACAGACAATACAGATAATACAACCTGACTGGGCTAGAAGGGGAGCCTAAAGCAACCCCCAGGAATTAACTATACTAGATAGCAATGGCTGACACTCCAGCAGTGTCCATCAGGAACTGAGCATGGAAGGGAAATGACCAGCGAAGCATTCTGGGAAACATGAAGCTCTTATAGTGCCAGTCATCAAAGAAGGCAGGTAGGGGATTTGCATAACGAATGTATGCAAATTCCCCAGCAAGAGAACAGAACAGAAACTTGCAATGGAAAAACAGGTCTCTGTTCCAGAGACCTGCAGCCCACAGACTAGAGGAATGGACAAACAGCTGTCTGCCTGTGCAGCCAGCTGAGCGGATCATCACACCTACGCAATGCACCAGTGATGTGTACAGAGAGCAGCCCGAGGGTTACAGACATCATGCAAAAGCTGACACGGGACAGGTAATATATAAATGTGCCCCCCGGGTGTACATTGATACATTACATGTCCTTTGTCAGCCTCCATGCGATGTCCATAACCTCTGGGTGGCTCTCCGTATACGCTATTGGTGCATAGCATCTGACGTCCTACGCAATGCACCAGTGTTGTGTACAGAGAGCAGCCCGAGGGTTACAGACATCATGCAAAAGCTGACACGGGACAGGTAATATATAAATGTGCCCCCCGGGTGTACATTGATACATTACATGTCCTTTGGATCTCCGTATACGCTATTGGTGCATAGCATCTGACGTCCTACGCAATGCACCAGTGTTGTGTACAGAGAGCAGCCCGAGGGTTACGGACATCATGCAAAAGCTGACACGGGACAGGTAATATATAAATGTGCCCCCCGGGTGTACATTGATACATTACATGTCCTTTGGATCTCCGTATACGCTATTGGTGCATAGCATCTGACGTCCTACGCAATGCACCAGTGTTGTGTACAGAGAGCAGCCCGAGGGTTACAGACATCATGCAAAAGCTGACACGGGACAGGTAATATATAAATGTGCCCCCCGGGTGTACATTGATACATTACATGTCCTTTGGATCTCCGTATACGCTATTGGTGCATAGCATCTGACGTCCTACGCAATGCACCAGTGTTGTGTACAGAGAGCAGCCCGAGGGTTACGGACATCATGCAAAAGCTGACACGGGACAGGTAATATATAAATGTGCCCCCCGGGTGTACATTGATACATTACATGTCCTTTGTCAGCCTCCATGCGGTGTCCATAACCTCTGGGTGGTTCTCCGTATACGCTATTGGTGCATAGCAGGTTAGTTAGTGTTAGGACATCTGCTCTGGAGATTTACCTCAACATTGGTGCAGATGTCCAGTATATTATATTTTTGCATGCAAAACTATGATGGAAGCTAAAATTTCTCCATAGACCAGTATTGCATTGTTTGGATGCGGGCGTACATTTCAGTCTGGGGGGGCGGTGTGCGCCACAGTGATTAACCATTCAATTGTACAGTATTGGGTCAGGGATGCGCAGCCCTCTACTTTTAATTTGTTTCTAGGCTAAAATGCACCCAGTGCGAGAGTGTAAAAATTGCGCCCCCCGTGCCGGAGCCAGGTATAGGTGCCTGCAGTATAGGTTAGCTAGGTCTAGTTGCACTCAGTATAGGTAGTGAGCTATAGGTCCCCCCAGTATAGGTAGCCAGGCATAGGTGCCCCAGTATAATTGCCCCCAGTATAGATTAGCCAGGTAGGTGCCTCCAGTATAGGTATCCAGTATAGTTCAGGGGCGGACTGGCCAGGGGGAAGGGGGGCAATCTCCCCCCAGGCCGCCTTTCATTCAGTGATTTAGAGCAGGTCTGGTGTATTCAGGTTTGATGTAAGGCAATGTGAAACACTTGGCTAGCTGATAAAAGTGCAATCAGAGGACAGGCAAGCTGGTAAATATACACAGCATGATGCAGAGCTTGCCTGGAGGGTCCGTGGGCAAACATCTGTCTGGTCTCTCCCTATTGTTATTATGACTGCATGTGTGGATAAGGTGTTATACAAGTTAAAGTTTTTGACAGTCCCTAGACTCCAGGAGGGCTGCTTTCTGACTTGTGTGAGAGACTGGCAGGGACAGGAGTCCTATTACAGGCAAGTACAGGCTAGCCTCAAGTTTCACATTGCCTTACAACAAACCCAAATACACCAGACAGCAGACCTGCCCTAAATCACTGAATGAAAGGCGGAATGGGGGGAGATTGCCCTCCTTCCCTCCTGGCCAATCAGTGTAGCTGTATACAGTGCTTCCCTGAGCTAATTACTCTGCAGTCCCCTGGGGAGAGGGAGGGAGAGTTCGCAGTGCCCTTTCGCTGTCTGCGCTCAGGGCTGCCGCACGGCTACACAGCCCCTAGAAACGGGCCTGCTATCTGATGTGTGGCACACTCTAGCAGGGACGGATTTGTGCTTTTTACTGCCCAAGGCCACTGTCACCAGCCACCCCCTTTCAGTATAGATAGCCAGATGACCCCTCTCCCCATCCCTCTAGAATAGGTAACCTGATGACCCCCTCCTGTATAGGTAGCCAGATGATTCCTCCCCACTTTCCCTCCAGTATAGGTAGTCAGATGACTCCTTTTGACACCCCCCCTTCAGTATAGGTAGCCAGGCTGCCTTCACACCGCAGCAGCAATCAGTGTCACTCTTTTTTCAGCTAGTCTCCAGTGCCGAAGCTACCTTTTCCCCTCTATCTCAAATGCTGCCCAAGTCCATAGCCGCCCACCACAATGCTAACGTGCACAGAAAACATGGTGGCATGCTGCACCTCTGCGGTCAGGCACGTCCCTGATCTCCCTGTATTTCAGCATTTGCAATCTTGCAAATGCGGCATAAGTTCAGCCTGCTGCTTTGGTGCCCTTGCTCCTGTTGTGCCCTAGGCCATGGCCTAGGAGGCCTTGGCCTAAATCCAGCCCTGCACACTAGGAACAGATTTTCAATAGATTTCAGAATGAAATCTATTGGAAATCGATCTAAATGCATTATTGGACCATTAAGGCAGCCATACACTGGTCGATTTGCCACCAGATCGACCAACAGATAGATCCCTCTGTGATCGAATCTGATTAGAGAGGGATCTAATGGCTGCCATACACTGCAAACAGATTGTGAATCGATTTCAGCATGAAGTTGATCACCATCTGTGGAGCTGCCGCTGCCTCCCGCCCCCGCCAGCAATACATTACATTATGGTGAGTCCCGGGTCCTCTTTGGGTGTTTGGAATCTTTCTACTCCGCCAGGTCTTCATTGTACTTCCTGTGACGGCCGAACAGGAAGTAGAAGGAAACCGGAGGAGGAGAAAGATTCCGAACACCCAAAGAGGACCCGGGACTAGGTAGCAGGTAAAGCATTGCCGTCGATCAGCGCCAAATCGAACGCTGGAAGCAACGCGCTCCCATCCCATGGTTGATTGATGGAAATTTTCCGCTTTGACCGATCAAGGGGTTAAACTGATTTCGGGAGGAAATCGGTCGATCGCTCGCATTAGCATGGTCGATTTGACAGCAGATTTGATCCTAGTGATCAAATCTGCTGTCGATTGGCGGTAAATTGTATAAATGTATGGGCACCTTTATGCTGGGTACACACGTTGTGATTTCCCGCTCGATCCGCGGGTTGATCGGGATCAGTTTGATTATTTCCAACATGCTTGACTTGGGTTTCGATGTTAAGTATGCCAAATCGACGGCAGGAATGATTAAAACCCAAATCGAGCATGTCGGAAATAATCAAATCGATTCTGATTGACCCGCGGATCGAGGGGGAAATCACAACGTGTTTACCCAGCATTAGATCCAGTGCAACTCTATATGGGACATCGATCTGCTGCCAGCAACAGATCTACCTAGATTTTCCATTCTGTCACATAGATCAAATCCATCAAAATCAGCCACAAATCGATTGATAGATTTGATAAAAATCATTTTCCGATGGAGTCCATAGAATTGATTGATCGATGGCTGAATTTGACTGAAATATGGGCCCCTTAATGTGTGTGTATATGTCCCATCCCTGTGTAAAAATCTGTAACTGGTTTGTTTACTAAATTAGCAGTAATCCACCATTGTTTTGTATTGTTATACCCTGTATGCTGTTGTACAGCGCCATGGAAGATGCTGTCGCTATATAAATTAATCATAAAAATAATAACTAAAATAATATGATTTATTATTATTATTATTTATATAGCGCCAAAGTATTTTGCAGTGCTGTACACAGTATATTGTCACTTAAAGGGAAGGTCCATTGAGAATAAAAATAAAAAAAAAATCACTTACCTGGGACTTCCACCAGCCCCTGGCAGCTGTCCTGTGCCCTTGGTGCGGCTTCAGTGGCTGCCAGTCCCCTCCGGTCCTGGCGAGGTCGGCATCTTCCTGCACTGCAGCGTGCAGCTCACAGAGTCGCACTGACATCATCCGGACAGTACCGCGCAGTAGCAGAACTACTGTACATAACTACAGTACACATGATGTCAGTGTGACTCTGAGAGCCGGTCGTGCAGGAGCAGTGAGCATCTTGCACCAGCCCCTGGCAGCTGTCCTGTGCCCTTGCTGCGGCTTCAGTGGCTGCCAGTCCCCTCCGGTCCTGGCGAGGTCGGCATCTTCCTGCACTGCAGCGTGCAGCTCACAGAGTCGCACTGACATCATCCGGACTGTACCGCGCAGTAGCAGAGCTACTGTACATAACTACAGTACACATGATGTCAGTGTGACTCTGAGAGCCGGTCGTGCAGGAGCAGTGAGCATCTTGCACCAGCCCCTGGCAGCTGTCCTGTGCCCTTGCTGCAGCTTCAGTGGCTGCCAGTCCCCTCCGGTCCTGGCGAGGTCGGCATCTTCCTGCACTGCAGCGTGCAGCTCACAGAGTCGCACTGACATCATCCGGACAGTACCGCGCAGTAGCAGAACTACTGTACATAACTACAGTACACATGATGTCAGTGTGACTCTGAGAGCCGGTCGTGCAGGAGCAGTGAGCATCTTGCACCAGCCCCTGGCAGCTGTCCTGTGCCCTTGGTGCGGCTTCAGTGGCTGCCAGTCCCCTCCGGTCCTGGCGAGGTCGGCATCTTCCTGCACTGCAGCGTGCAACTCACAGAGTCGCACTGACATCATCCGGACAGTACCGCGCAGTAGCAGAACTACTGTACATAACTACAGTACACATGACGTCAGTGTGACTCTGAGAGCCGGTCGTGCAGGAGCAGTGAGCATCTTGCACCAGCCCCTGGCAGCTGTCCTGTGCCCTTGCTGCAGCTTCAGTGGCTGCCAGTCCCCTCCGGTCCTGGCGAGGTCGGCATCTTCCTGCACTGCAGCGTGCAGCTCACAGAGTCGCACTGACATCATCCGGACAGTACCGCACAGTAGCAGAACTACTGTACATAACTACAGTACACATGATGTCAGTGTGACTCTGAGAGCCGGTCGTGCAGGAGCAGTGAGCATCTTGCACCAGCCCCTGGCAGCTGTCCTGTGCCCTTGCTGCAGCTTCAGTGGCTGCCAGTCCCCTCCGGTCCTGGCGAGGTCGGCATCTTCCTGCACTGCAGCGTGCAGCTCACAGAGTCGCACTGACATCATCCGGACAGTACCGCACAGTAGCAGAACTACTGTACATAACTACAGTACACATGATGTCAGTGTGACTCTGAGAGCCGGTCGTGCAGGAGCAGTGAGCATCTTGCACCAGCCCCTGGCAGCTGTCCTGTGCCCTTGCTGCAGCTTCAGTGGCTGCCAGTCCCCTCCGGTCCTGGCGAGGTCGGCATCTTCCTGCACTGCAGCGTGCAGCTCACAGAGTCGCACTGACATCATCCGGACTGTACCGCGCAGTAGCAGAGCTACTGTACATAACTACAGTACACATGATGTCAGTGTGACTCTGAGAGCCGGTCGTGCAGGAGCAGTGAGCATCTTGCACCAGCCCCTGGCAGCTGTCCTGTGCCCTTGCTGCGACTTCAGTGGCTGCCAGTCCCCTCCGGTCCTGGCGAGGTCGGCATCTTCCTGCACTGCAGCGTGCAGCTCACAGAGTCGCACTGACATCATCCGGACAGTACCGCGCAGTAGCAGAGCTACTGTACATAACTACAGTACACATGATGTCAGTGTGACTCTGAGAGCCGGTCGTGCAGGAGCAGTGAGCATCTTGCACCAGCCCCTGGCAGCTGTCCTGTGCCCTTGCTGCGGCTTCAGTGGCTGCCAGTCCCCTCCGGTCCTGGCGAGGTCGGCATCTTCCTGCACTGCAGCGTGCAGCTCACAGAGTCGCACTGACATCATCCGGACAGTACCGCACAGTAGCAGAGCTACTGTACATAACTACAGTACACATGATGTCAGTGTGACTCTGAGAGCCGGTCGTGCAGGAGCAGTGAGCATCTTGCACCAGCCCCTGGCAGCTGTCCTGTGCCCTTGCTGCGGCTTCAGTGGCTGCCAGTCCCCTCCGGTCCTGGCGAGGTCGGCATCTTCCTGCACTGCAGCGTGCAGCTCACAGAGTCGCACTGACATCATCCGGACAGTACCGCACAGTAGCAGAGCTACTGTACATAACTACAGTACACATGACGTCAGTGTGACTCTGAGAGCCGGTCGTGCAGGAGCAGTGAGCATCTTGCACCAGCCCCTGGCAGCTGTCCTGTGCCCTTGCTGCAGCTTCAGTGGCTGCCAGTCCCCTCCGGTCCTGGCGAGGTCGGCATCTTCCTGCACTGCAGCGTGCAGCTCACAGAGTCGCACTGACATCATCCGGACAGTACCGCACAGTAGCAGAACTACTGTACATAACTACAGTACACATGACGTCAGTGTGACTCTGAGAGCCGGTCGTGCAGGAGCAGTGAGCATCTTGCACCAGCCCCTGGCAGCTGTCCTGTGCCCTTGCTGCGGCTTCAGTGGCTGCCAGTCCCCTCCGGTCCTGGCGAGGTCGGCATCTTCCTGCACTGCAGCGTGCAGCTCACAGAGTCGCACTGACATCATCCGGACAGTACCGCGCAGTAGCAGAACTACTGTACATAACTACAGTACACATGATGTCAGTGTGACTCTGAGAGCCGGTCGTGCAGGAGCAGTGAGCATCTTGCACCAGAGGGGAAGTTTGTTGCATGTTTCCCTCAGAGGAGCTCACAATGTAATCACTACCATAGTCATGTCTACTTGTCTGTGTATAATTTGTAGATATGTATATATAGTAATGTATAGTGTAGTGTATCTATCATAGGGCCAATTTAGGGGGGAGACAATTAACTTAACTGTATGTTTTTTTTTGGGGGTATGGGAAGAAACTCACACAGACACTGGGAGAAACATGAGATAAGAGGGGAGACACCAAGAGATCATATAGAGTAGTGTAACCCGATTAACCCGTTAGCACCAGGCTCCGGCTGAGTGGAATCCACCAGACACTGACTCAGATGAAATTATCAAAGATTTATTCATAACCTAACTGTGGTGATGGTAGTTGTAATCAACCAAAAACACTTCAATGTCACAACACACCTCCCTTGCACATCAAAGGTCAAAATACCAAGTCCTCTAGTCTTCACAGCCGGTGCACCGGTAAAAGCTGAGGAATAAAAGGTTAGTTACATATAAAATATATTGAGCTACAAAAGGTCTTCTTGTACAATAATCAATCACGTTACAGCATGTACAGATCACAGTATCATTGTTGGGCGAGGGCTGCGGAAAAGGGGCTGGTCTACTAAGCAATTCAGTCCAGGATCTAATCAGTTCTTAGTCCCTTGCAACCAAGTCCAAAGTATATTGCTCAGAAAAATCTTGGGAGAAACTCGTGACAGTTCACAATATATTACTGAACAGTTGACAGTTCGTTGGTTGATCCAATAAGGATGTTCACCTTGCTCCAAGGTCTCTTAGACTCTTTAGGTTGTATTTGTAGCACTCAACACACTTTACTCTAAATACCTCCCCTCTGGATCGGGCCTCCCGAAACAACAATACAAATTGAAATATAAATCAAATAATCAAAATAAGGTTAAAGCAAAATAAAAAGAAATAAAATAACATATAAAGTGAAGATTCAAGATACTGTGTCTGACCTACAAATCTGTCCACAAAACCTGTCCAACCTACATTTCCGATCTTACTCAGAGGTACACACCTAGCCGCTCACTCCGCTCTTCCAATGAACTTCGCCTAACCGCCCCCCGCATCACCCAGTCCCATGCACGCCTCCAGGACTTCTCAAGAGCTGCTCCAACACTATGGAACTCCCTACCTCCACCCATTAGGGCAGCCCCCTCCAACATCTTCAAGAAAGCCCTCAAAACTCACCTTTTCACTCTGGCCTACTACCCCTCACAAGTGCTCTAAACCTACAGCTGAACTCTGGTCCCCTACCTCTCGTGTCTCTACCTTTCCCTCTAGATTGTAAGCCTTTGGGCAGGGTCCTCCTCCTTTTGTGTCCTACCTGATCATGCACCTCCATTACTGTGCACCCATGCTATGGATCTGAGTGAACCTAACTTGCCTAATCTCCATGCTCCATCCAGTGACTGACTAAGCATTACCTTGTACTCACACTGTGCTGTGTGATCTCCATGCTCCCCTCCAGTGACTAAGCATTACCTTGTACTCATACTGTGCTGTGTGATCTCCATGCTCCATCCAGTGACTAAGCATTACCTTGTACTCATACTGTGCTGCGTGATCTCCATGCTCCATCCAGTGACTAAGCATTACCTTGTACTCATACTGTGCTGCGTGATCTCCATGCTCCATCCAGTGACTAAGCATTACCTTGTACTCATACTGTGCTGCGTGATCTCCATGCTCCATCCAGTGACTAAGCATTACTTTGTACTCATACTGTGCTGTGTGATCTCCATGCTCCATCCAGTGACTAAGCATTACCTGGTACTCATACTGTGCTGTGTGATCTCCATGCTCCATCCATTGACTAAGCATTACTTTGTACTCATACTGTGCTGTGTGATCTCCATGCTCCATCCAGTGACTAAGCATTACCTTGTACTCATACTGTGCTGCATGATCTCCATGCTCCATCCAGTGACTAAGCATTACTTTGTACTCATACTGTGCTGTGTGATCTCCATGCTCCATCCAGTGACTAAGCATTACCTGGTACTCATACTGTGCTGTGTGATCTCCATGCTCCCATCCAGTGACTAAGCATTACCTTGTACCCATACTATGCTGTGTGATCTCCATGCTCCATCCAGTGACTGACTAAGCATTACCTTGTACTCATACTGTGCTGTGTGATCTCCATGCTCCCCTCCAGTGACTAAGCATTACCTTGTACTCATACTGTGCTGTGTGATCTCCATGCTCCCCTCCAGTGACTAAGCATTACCTTGTACTCATACTGTGCTGTGTAATCTCCATGCTCCATCCAGTGACTAAGCATTACCTGGTACTCATACTGTGCTGTGTGATCTCCATGCTCCCATCCAGTGACTAAGCATTACCTTGTACCCATACTATGCTGTGTGATCTCCATGCTCCATCCAGTGACTGACTAAGCATTACCTTGTACTCACACTGTGCTGTGTGATCTCCATGCTCCCCTCCAGTGACTAAGCATTACCTTGTACTCATACTGTGCTGTGTGATCTCCATGCTCCCCTCCAGTGACTAAGCATTACCTTGTACTCATACTGTGCTGTGTAATCTCCATGCTCCATCCAGTGACTAAGCATTACTTTGTACTCATACTGTGCTGTGTGATCTCCATGCTCCATCCAGTGACTAAGCATTACCTGGTACTCATACTGTGCTGTGTGATCTCCATGCTCCCATCCAGTGACTAAGCATTACCTTGTACTCATACTGTGCTGTGTAATCTCCATGCTCCATCCAGTGACTAAGCATTACCTTGTACTCATACTGTGCTGTGTGATCTCCATGCTCCCTCCAGTGACTGAACATTACCTTGTACTCATACTGTGCTGTGTGATCTCCATGCTCCCCTCCAGTGAATGACTAAGCATTACTTTGTACTCATACTGTGCTGTGTGATCTCCATGCTCCATCCAGTGACTAAGCATTACCTGGTACTCATACTGTGCTGTGTGATCTCCATGCTCCCATCCAGTGACTAAGCATTACCTGGTTAGGTCGAATCTGACAGGAATCTATCTGATGTGTGTCACACACTAGGAACAGATTTCCAATAGATTTCAGAATGCATTATTGGACCATTAGATCCAATGCAACTTCATGGGCCATCGCTCTGCTGCCAGCAGCAGATCTACCTAGATCTTCCATTCTGTCAGATAGATTAAATCGATCAAAACAGATCGAAATCAGCCGCATATCGATCGATGGATAGATTTGATAGAATCAATTTCTGATCATTCGATCGATTCAATAGAATCGATCGATCGAAATCGACCAGTGCATAGGCCTTTTATTGTGCTGATATTAGTTAATTGATTAAGTGTTTTTTCTAATCCTTACAAGCCTTAACATGTAATGGCTACTTCTCCCACTACACTGTCTCAATTCTCCCGAAACTCCCATGCCTAATGGACACCAATATGCTAGTAAATACATACGTTCATTTTAATATTTTGTAAATTAAAAAGTAACAGTACTCTTTTATTGTACCCATGGAATCGATCAAAAATAGATGCTATCAAATCCATCAATCGATTTGGAGCCAATTTTGAATGATTTTGATTGATTTGATCTATATGACAGGATGGAAAATCTAGGTCGATCGGGTGCTGGCAGCAGATCGATGGCCAATAGAATTGCATTGGATCTAATGGTCCAATAATGCATTTAGATCGATTTCCAATTTCAATAGATTGGAAATCTGTTCCTAGTGTGTGGCACACATCAGATAGATTCCTGTCAGATTTGACTTGATAGGCATCTGCCAGAAATCTATCTGATGGTCAAATCTGCTTCAAATCTATACGTTTATGGCCATCTATAATCTAATGTCCTACCATATTATTATTATTATTATTATTATTATTAGTAGTAGTAGTAGTAGTAGTAGTAGTATTTTATGTTTTATTTATTTACATAGCACTGACATTTCCTGTAGCACTGTACACAATACATATTCATGTCACTGATTGACTTTAGAGGAGATCACAATCAAACCACCCTATCTTGTAAACAAATCAACCCTAACCTGATGCCTTCTACTAATTCCTAACTTGTTGAAATGTTTTGCACTAACCTCCCCCAGCTTTCTTCACAGATTCAAGGATAAGAGGTTACAGTGTCAGCACCAAATGCACTTGTGGGGTATAAAAATGATGGTGGGCAACTCCTGTGGTGTGCTCTCTATATCAGACAGTCCAATTTTGCAGTAGAGAAATGAGGGAGGCACCATCCACAATGCATAGGAGTATTTATTTGTTCACCATCACCAGCCAAGATTACAGACAGCAAGAGTGTGACAGCCTAACAGCCGCTTCGTGGTACATCCGCTTCTTCAGAGACCTACAGTCACTTAGGTCTCTGAAGAAGTGGATGTACCATGAAATGACTGTTTCACTACTGCAAAACCAGCTTTCTTCATGTTGGATGCTTGCACCTAACTTTGACCTTTAACTCAAATGTGACTAGCTCTAACATAATCTATGTCTAATCCTTACAGAAAACACTACAATCTCCTCCAGAAAGTGTGTTTGGGGGTGATAAAGGCCGACTTGCCAAGTACAGCAGATAAGTCAGGATCAACCCTCCTGAGTCAACATGGCAAGTGGGTCCAGGTAAGACACAGGCACCTTCCCCTCTCCCTCCCCATCTGTCTCTCTTCTACTGCATGCTTTAACTTGCTTTAGGGGATATGCTTCCTGATACCAGTATATGGGGATTTGTGGCTGTGCTTGAGGCATTGGGAAATGGTGCTGAGATTTGTACATTCCCTGCCATACAGTAATTTCTAGTGTGTGAGGACACTGTTCTGCTCTCAATCAAGGGGTTTATTAATCAGTGAAAGAGATACCTAATAATAATACCTATATTAGGAATAATAATAATAATAGTACCTCACCACACAGTGGTCACAGCTGCTACTTCAGCTCTCCTAGCCTGGGAAGAATCTAAACACCACACTATCCTTCACTTCTAGTTTGCAGGACTTATTAATAATTTGCACCTTTTGAACTACTGGTGAGATTTATCCATTTCATATACTTTCCCTAACATGATATGAAGTTGTTGGGACAAGAATAAGAAGATGAGAATCTCCTAGAGACAATGAGAGCACTAAGTGCTACTTCAGCCATTTATTTGGGGGGTTAGCAAGAAGTGGTAGGGCTGAGCTAAAAGAAAAAAAAGAAAAAAAAACAGACTCCCCCCCATAAAAAATACAAAATACAAAAATAAAAAACCCTGCAATGTTAAATTTGCCATCCGTGCCTCTGTGATTTCACCTAAAAGCTGAATCTTAAAATGATAAGATTGTCATATAAATGAACTGGCAATACAATTTCAATGGAGAAACCTTCCTCCAATGTCAATTATTAGAGGTACTACAGCATTCTTCCATGGCAGTTATGTTAGCCATCATTAGGAGCAGAAAGGTTTGCATAAAGATGATCTTATTTATTGGATAATTCAATCAAGGAAATGACTAAGTAGAGATGGACCGAACTGTTCATGATTGTACAGTTCCCAGCAAACATTGGATGTTTGCGGCAAACACATGGCGTGTTCGACCCGCCCATCATGGAGCCAATCTTTGACTCCTTACTTCACAGTCAGCACACACATGACAGCCAATCATCTAGCACCCCCTCCTGGACCCCATCCCCCTTTAAAAACGCAGTTGCACCGGCCATTTTGGACATTGCTCGGCTGCAGTGATAGAGAGAGCAGGGTCAGAGACTTGCTGCAGATAGGTAGGGAAAGCATCAGCTAGGCCTGTGACCCTCCAGCATGACACAATCCAGGTGTTAAACCCCTTGAAATAACTTTTCCATCACTTAAGTGACCAGAAAGAGTCCCTGTAGGTCTTACAATTCACCTGCCCACTGATGTCTATGGCGGATCATGCTGTTCACCTGATTGCAAACATTTGTGAAAGTTCGCATTCACTGTTTGCAAACAGAAAATTTGATGTTCGCAACATCGCTATGACAAAGCTATCAGGACTTTACAAGTCCTGTTCCCTCCACTGAGTAAGTTTATATCACAATCATGTATTTATATGGAGCCAACATATTACGCAGTGCTTTACAAAGTACATTAGTTCATATTACTAAGACTGAACAGCAACGGTTGTTTAGGACTGTAGGTGATTTCTTTAATGACTAACTGCACTACATTTCTCTGCAAGCTTTCCAAACTTTAAGTTTCTTCTTCAGGCAAGTTTCAGAACTGGATCTGCCTGAAGAAGAAACATAAAGTTTGGAAAGCTTGCAGAGAAATTGTGTACAATTAGTCATTAAAGGTATCACCTAATAACGTAATACTTGTGTTTTGAGTACCGCAAACCCCAGTTTTTAATGAGAGGAGGAAGGGGAGAAGCAAAGGCAAGGGAGGGGGGGACATGAGTCTGGGCGTAGCTGAAATAGAGGAGCCGGGCTCCAGTGCTCCCAGAAATGCCCAGCACCATGACATCTCAGGACGCACTGCATTTTAAACAAAGTCATTTCTTATGAAGTAAGCGAGACCAAGTAGTTGAACTTTCAGGAAAGGTAGTTCAAAGTGTTGCCTTTAAAGAGACTCTGAAGCTAGAATAAAACTCACTTCAGAGCTTATATTCAGCAGGGGCATGTGTGCACCTGCTAAAATGCTTCTATCCCGCGGCTAAACGGAGGTCCCTGTCCCCCCAAATCCCCCCCTGCAAAATCCACAACCAACTTGGTTGTAGATTTTGCTGCTGTTGAGACAGGGCTAACGGACGCAGCCCTGCCTCTCAGCGCGTCTATCAGCGGTGCATCGCCGCCTCTCTCAGCGAAGGAAGACTGAGAGGGGCGGGGAGAGGCGGAGATATGCTATGATAGACATGTGTGAGGCAGGGCTGCAGCCAATTAGCCCTGCCTCACCAGGAAGAGATCCCCGGGACTCCATGAGGGGATTTGGGAGGTACGGGACCCCCGTTCAGCCGCGGGATAGCGGCATTTTAGCAGGTGCACACATGCCCCTGCTCAATATAAGCTCTGAAGCGAGTTTTATTCTTGCTTCAGAGTCTCTTTAACATATCCAAAACTCAAAAATATCAAAGGGTACGTGTTTTTCAGAAATTCAATTTGAAATTTTCAAAAAAAAAAAAAAATAATAATAATTTAAAAAAAAAATCAATTTAAAAATTTCAAATAAAAAAAACCTTTTTTTTATATTTGTTTCATTAAACTGTAGATAAATACCTTTCCAACGAGCTAAATCTGCTGTCTGTGCAATTATTGTTAACAAAGCTATGATTTTTTTTTTTGAAAACTGGTCTACGTCAAAATTAGCCATTTTGACTTTGAGCCACTGTTTGGCCAAATTTTAGATTTTTTTGCTATTTTTTCAATGACTGTGTTCAATGACTGTCTTGCTGAGGGTCACTTACCACTCTCCATGAGACAATCAGCAGTCATTCTCCTGTCAAAAGGTCGTGATCCTGAGATGATTGAGAACTGGCATTCCATCAGCCTTCTCAACATCGACAGAAAGATCCTGGCAAAAATATTGTTCTGGCACTTGACCCAGGTAACGAGTGTACTTTCTTGCCACCAGCACTGCTCGGTTGCAGGCAGGGGACCACTCTCAGCACTGTTAGCTGTTCAGGAAATTCTGGAGTGATGCAGGGCTGAGAGCTGGGGAAAGTATTTGCTAACACTGGATCAGTCAAAGGCTTTTGATCGAGTCAACTATGAGTATCTCTGGCGGCTACTAAGTGTCTATGGTTTGCAAGAGGGTTTTGTGAATTGGCTGAAAACCTTGTACAAAGGGGCTGAAAGTTTTATGCTTATTAATGGATGGGTTGGTCAACCTTTAGAGGTGAGTTCTGGGGTCTGTCAGGGTTGGCCACTGAGTGGTTTACTGTACGTGTTTGTCATTGACCCCTTCATGAGAAGGCTGTACGGCGGCACACTTTGTGAAGTTCCTGTGAACTTCCCTGACGTCTCTTCCGTGAAGGTGTTGGCCTATGCTGATGATGTTTCTATAGTAGTCTCTGAGGCAGAGGAGGTGGAGGTGGTTGACAATGAGATTGCTCAGTACTCACAGCATCTGGTTCAAAGATCAATCCTGATAAGTGTGAAACCTTCTAGATGGGGAAAGATGGAGAGTGTTTTCTACTTCCCAGCTTTTTTCCAGTGCCCCAACCTGAGATCAAAGTTCTTGGTATCAAATTTCGCTCAGGTTATTACAGAACTGCAAAATTGGGGAAAAATGTAGAGCACTGGAAGAGTTGGAAGTTGACTCTGAGAGAAAGGGTTGACCTGATTAAAACCTATCTGGTTCTAGCAATGTTATATGTTAGCTACGTTGCAATTTTGACAGTATCTCTGTATACTAGGGTCAACACTATGTTTTTCCAGATGCTCTGGGGAAACAGAATGAACTGGAAATGCAGGAATATCACCTACAAAAGCAGATGGGAGGGTGGCCTAGGTATGGTCAAACCCAATTGTTTTCTATTAGCTGATCTTCATAAAACATAACATTGGTAACATTCTTGCAGAGAACCCACCTGTTTGGGTAAGTATTTTTCGTTCTTGGTGTGAGCCTTTTCTCACAGATCGGTGGCTCACAGAGTGGTGGCTCCAGCTTATGTTGTCCCTTGTATGAGGAAACTGTTGCAGTGGGGATTTACGGTGGAAGATATCAAATTGGTTGACAGGAAAGCCCTCTCGATACAAGTGATAGATTCTTATTTTCATGACCAACTGGCCTTGAGGAATTGCCCAGGCACAGTTTTGGAGGAGGGGTTGCAAGTACTTAACTCACTGCACATTCCAAATAAATTGTGAGATATCACCTGGCTTACCTTCTGGAGCAAACTCCATGTTGGGGGGAACTTGAAGCATTGGATTGTGGAGGACCGTGTTTGCCCTCGGCAGGAGTGTAATGTCAAGGAGAGCATGGACCATTTTCTGATGTTGTGTCCCTTCGATGTGGAAGTGTGTAAACAGGTGGGCAGGTTCCTGAATATCCCATTCCTGGAGCATCTTAGTTATGCTGAGTGGGCATACGGAGCTTACAATCAACGCCAGGGCTATGATTTAGGCACCTTATATATAGTCAGTTTAGTGGTTAGGCAGCACACTTGGTTGGCATGGTGTGATTTAGCGATTAGACAGAAAATCTTGTTTGTCAAGTGAACCACATTTTTGGTGGTGTTAATCAGATTTGGCTCTTGTAGAGACAAAAGCTGAGGAAAAGGGCTTGGATTCTGGCATGGCAGAATATCAGGCCTCCTTGAACCAGTTTGCCTTGATCCTGTGGTGAGCTTCCTATTTCTTGACTGTCCACAGTAGTTTTTTGATGTTTTGCATATGTATTTTTGAAGATTGGCAACAACAAGCACAAAGACGTTTCCCTTTGACTTTATTTTATGTGTGTTTTGATGTAGGGACTTTATTTTATTTTTTCACTGTCTTGTTTTATCATTTTATTTTCTTGTCCGTGTATATCTGTTTGTCTTCTGTCTTGTCTTCTGTCTTGTTTTCTTGTGTTCTTGTGTGCTGGGCATACACGGATAGATTCTTCTTATCAATCGAGCTGCTGATGGCTCGATTGATAATATCGAACAGGTCCGATTGCCCGCCAGATCGATTCCCCGCTCGATACCCTCGGGCGGACAATAGCGGAAAACAAGCTGAAGATAAGGAAGTGCCCGCGGGGACGAAACAGAATCGATCCAGGCACACACAGGGGGACGAGCGGAGACGCGACAAAAGGTGATCCGGCGGCTAATCGAGCCGCACAAATGGTCCGTGTATGCCCAGCATGAGAGTCCCATTATACTTTACGGATGATTGTGTGTATGTAAGTGTTGGTGCTTTTATTTTTTGAATGAGTGTTGTAATGTAGGTGTTTGTGCTGGTTCTTTTTGGTAATAGTTTTTTTTTATGTGTTTATAGTTTATTCTCTGTGAGGTCTTGTTGTTTGGATGTGTATGACTTGCTATGTTCCTGAAGACTTGCAAATTGAGCTTTTGTACATTTGTATATGTCTGCGTTTGTTAATCTTTGCTTTATTATGTAAGATAAGTTTATCACACAAAGTATTTAATTCTGACAATATATATTTTGCATACTTTTTAAATTATTTATTATTGTTTTTTTTTCATTATATTTTGATTTTCTTTTGGTGCAACAGTATCTTTGGACCACCGGGGTAGCAGGTGGTCCAATAAGTAGAGTACGACTCTACTGCAGCCAAGGACTCCAGGAGGGTGAGTCCCTGACTGGTTTGCAGGGAGGCCCCTTCTGAGAGACAGGGGACCCTGCAAGAGGGCTGGACACCCCAAGGGGTGAGCAACAGCCAGGAAGGTCGGACAGGCCGGGTCGGTAACACACGGGCAGATAAGGTACAGAGACAATAGGCTGATTCGGTAACCAGGGACAGGCAGGATCGGCAACAGGAGATCAGATGTGCAAAGGTACCGAATCAGAAAGCAGTAGCGTAGTCAGGGAAGTAACAGGTCATAACAAATATACAGTATTCCTAGTCTGGGGTGTGAGGGCCGTGATCTCAACACCCTGGAACTATGCTAGAGAATAACACAGGTGATATACAGTATTCCTAGTCTGGGGTGTGAGGGCCGTGATCTCAACACCCTGGAACTATGCTAGAGAATAACACAGATGATATACAGTATTCCTAGTCTGGGGTGTGAAGGCCGTGATCTCAACACCCTGGAACTATACTAGAGAATAACACAGATGATATACAGTATCTGGCTAAGTATGGATTCCCAGGTCCTCCTGGTTCCACCACACTAAAGGATCTGACTAAGGTCTGAGTGCTAACACATAAGTATTCGCAACGCCAGACAACCAGCAACTGAACAGCAAGATACATATATAGTAAAGCACACCCCAGCGCCGCCCAGCTCCCATCAACCAATCACTCGCTGAGCAGGGATCAGCTGACCGCCCTGATCAGCTGACCTTCCTCCTATTGGCATAAAGAGCCTGTCTTGCAGCGCGCGCGCGCAGCTCTCCATCTGTGTGCACTACTAGGTCCAGAAACCCCAGAGGCATGTTGCTGCGGGGACACCACGGCCCTGGACGCGGAATCCGCCACCTTGCCATCAGAACAAGCGGCGGCCTCCACGCCATTCTTCCCATGCGCCCCATTAGTTCCAGACGCCTGCTGACGCGGACAAACCGCCGCATCAGACGCGGAATCAGCCGCCCTGCTGTCAGAACACACGGCGGCTATTCCGCGGTTCCTCACATAGAGATGTAGTGAACTGTTCCAGGCGAACTTTGGGGGTTTGCGTTCGCCTGCAGCAGGTGAACTTTTGCGGAAGTTCGATTCACTCCATAATGCTCTATTGAGCAAAACTTTGACCCTCTACATCACAGTCAGCAGTCACATTATGACCAAACACACTGCTCTCACTGCTGGAGGCCCGCCCCCCCCTCCGACCTCCAAGCAAGGTCCTTATGCCATTTCACTCACTTGTCTGCCTACACTAATTAGTTAAGGGACAGCTTCTTCCCTACCTCCCTCCTCCCCTTCTACCGATTCCCTCCTCCCTCCGGTGGAGGGTCTCATCTGCCAGGGAATTATACTATTTCAAAAACCAGTTTACATACCATAGCTGGGAATCGAACACAGGTCTCACTGTGTGGTGGGCAAGCACCCTAACCGCTGTACCACAACAGTACTAACTGAAGCTGGCCTAGCATTTACTATTTATGCTCAATGCAATAGAAACATTAGGTTGCTTAAAGGGAACCTTAACTGAGAGTGATATGGATGTTTCCTGTAAACAATACCAGTTGCCTGGCAGTCCAGCTGATCTCTGTGACTGCAATAGTGGCTGAATCACACCCTGAAACAAGCATGCAGCTAATCCAGTCTGACTTCAGTCAGAGCACCTGATCTGCATGCTTGTTCAGGGGCTGTGGCTAAAAGTATTAGAGACACAGGATCAGCAGGCGATTTTAGGCAACTGGTATTATTTTAAAAGGAAAAATCCATATCCTTCTCAGTTTAGGTTCCCTTTAAGGATTTGTAGCATAAAAGCCAACTCACATTGGCTGGGAATCGAACACAGGTCTCACTGTGTGGTGGGCAAGCACCCTAACCGCTGTACCGCAACAGTACTAACTGAAGCTGGCCTAGCATTTACCATTTATGCTCAATACAAGAGAAAAAGTAAACAAGACAAATAACATTTATATCACGCTTTTCTCCTGGCGGACTCAAAGCACCAGAGCTGCAGCCACTAGGGCATGCTCTATAGGCAGTAGCAGTGTTAGGAAGACTTGCCTAAGGTCTCCTACTGAATAGGTGCTGGCTTAGGAGGGAGGAGGGTGGAGGGTGGGAGGAGGGTGGAGGGTGTGCCTTCAGGTATTAGAGCCCTTGAAACATGTTTTATATCATTTTTCCAGCCGGTAGAATTTTTTAAAATTTTCAAAGTTCGCCACCCCATTGAAGTCTATTGCGGTTCGCGGACTTTTTCACGAACCGAACCTTTCGCGGAGGTTCGCAAACAGGGTTTGCGAACCGAAAATCGGATGTTCGCGACATCTCTACTCAGGGGCCCTTTGCTCGAGTGACCCCTAAAATTTAGGTGTAGTTATTAAAGTTTGGGGGCTACATGTTGGTATATGTGGGATCATGCTAGCCCCCAGAATTGGAGACACTGCTCCCCAAAAATTGAAAGAATTGTTCAAGTTTGAAATTGTGCAAGTTTAGGCATTTGCTGCTTTTGAACACCAGGGCTCAGAGTTTAGCTTTTAATACCCATGCCTAGCTCAAAGCATGTTAAACATGCACACCAAATTTTGGGTTCCCGACTACCTCAGAGCCGGGGAAATTGGGGTAGAAACAAGGCCCAAAACCATATACTTTTCAAAACAATCCAAAACAGTTTTTGGGCTCTGACTTGGGTGTACTTGGGGCCAGGGGCCCCAAACGTGGCATGTGTTTTCACCAGGTAGGGGACCACCTGCATGTCAAGCTTGGGGCCCCTGGCCTCCAGAGTTTGGCATTGTGCCCCGATGTCCATTTTTGGGTGGGCAGGGCACTTTCAGTAACTTACATTCTGTTGGTGCCCGTGGGTCCCACATTGATGTGTGAGGCCCTCGTGGCACCCGGAGAATGCACAGCAAATTTAGTGTGTTTGCAACTTGCGGTTCTCCAGATATGGCCTTTTCCATCAGCTACTCAGATGCTCCTTCTTGTCACCATACATTGTGATAGGGACATCATTTAAATGGTTTAATAATCGGGACAACTGGGCAAATAAAATGTGTCTGTTTTATCCACAGGAGAACATTTAGTTTTAAAACTATAATGGCCTAAAACTGAGGAATAATGATTTTTTTTCCATTATTTTCTTATTTTTCCTGTTAAAACACATTTAGAAAAAAAAAAAAAGCAATTAAAAAATCTTAGTTGTCCGCGGCGCACTGCACAGGCATATGACTACTACGCGGCGCAGAACTACTGCGCCTGCTCAGTGTGCCACGGACAACGGGGCCATGATTGACAGCAGCGCTTCACGCAGGCTTAGTAAGGACTGCCTCAAGGTCATCCTCTGCACCGTGCAGAGATCCCGGGATGGCGGCAGTGAGCGGAGCGGTCGGCATGGGACAGTCGGCTGCAAGGGGCTGGAGAAAGCCCCAGGTGAGTAAAGCTGATTTTTTTTCTTTTTTTGACTGATGATTCCTTTAAGATGGTCAGAGGTTTCATGGATGAATCAGAGTCTCTGGTAAAGTCCAGGTCAGAGATTCTGTCCATCACTAGAAGGTTTTATGCACACTTGCTTGAGAGGAAACCACTTGACCAAGCAAGGATGGAAAACTTCTTGGCTTCCACACCAGGTTTGAAAGATGTACCTATTTCTGCTATCAATTTGACAGGTACAATTTCTGCTGGAGAAGTCACAGAGGCTATTGGTAGTCTCGCGTCCAAAAAGACCCCGGGTCCAGATGGTCTGAGGGCTGAGTTCTACAAGGCCTTCAGTCATATTTTGGCTCCCAATTGGCAGGTATGTTCAGTGACTGTCTTGCTTAGGGTCAGTTACCACCCTCCATGAGACAATCAGCAGTCATTCTCTTGTCAAAAGGTTGTGATCCTGAGATGATTGAGAATTGGTGTCTCATCAGCCTTCTCAACATCGACAGGAAGATCCTGGCAAAGATCTTGTTCTTGGTGCTTGACCGAGGTAATGAATGTACTTTACAGCTACCAGCACTGCTCGGTTGCAGGCAGGGGACCACTCTCAGCACTGTTAGCTGTCTGGGAAATCCTGGAGTAGTGCAGGGCTGGGGAAAGTATTTGCTAACGCTGGACCAGTCAAAGGCGTCTGATTGAGTCAATCATAAGTATCTCTGGCGGCTACTTAGCGTCTATGGTTTGCAAGAGGTTTTGTGAATTGGCTGAAGACCTTGTACAACAGGTCTGAAAGTTTTATGCTTATTAATGGATGGGTCAGTCAACCTTTAGAGGTGAGTTCTGGGGTCTGTCAGGGTGGTCCATTGAGCTCTTTACTGTACGTGTTTCTCATTGACCCCTTCATGAGAAGGTTGTATGTTAGCACGCTCAGTGGAGTTCCTGTGAACTTCCCTGGCATCTCATCCTTGAAGGTGTTGGCCTATGCTGATGATGTTACCATAGTAGTCTCTGAGGCAGAAGAGGTGGTGGTGGTTGCCGAGGAGATTGCTCAGAACTCGTTGGCATCCAGGTAGAAGATCAATCCTGATAAGTGTGAAACCTTCTGGTTGGGGAAAGATGGAGAGTGTTTTACACTTCCCAGCTCTTTTCCAGTACCCCAAGCTGAGATCAAAGTCCTTGGCTTCAAATTTGGCCCAGGTGATTATGGCCTGTGGAATTGGAAATGGAAACTGAAAGATGTCAGTGCGAAGGTAGAACACTGGAAGAGTTGGAAGTTGACTCTGAGAGAAATGGTTGACATGATTAAAACCTACCGGTATCTGGTTCCAGCAATGTTATATGTTAGGTACGTTGCAATTTTGCCAGCATCTCTGTATACAAGGATCAACATTGTGTTTTTCCAGATGCTCTGGGGAAACAAGATGAACCGGATACGCAGAAATATTACTTACAAAAGCAGATGGGAGGGTGGCCTAGGTATGGTCAACCCAATTGTTTTCTTTTCTCTGAGCCTCCTAAAACATAACATTGGTAACATGCTTGCAGAGAACCCGCCTGAGTGGGTAGGTATTTTTCAGTCTTGGTGTGAGCCTTTCCTTAGGGATTGGTAGAGTGGAGGCTCAGTGAAAAAAATGAGGGCTTGTCATCGCTATCTTCTGGCTTATGTTGTACCTTGTATGAGGAAACTGTTGCAGTGGGGATTGACAGTGGAAGATATCAAATCAGTTGAGAGGAAAGTCCTCTCAATATGGGTGATAGATTCCTACTTTCATGATCTACTGGCCTTGAGGGTTTGCCCAGGCACAATTTTGCAGGAGGGGTTGAGAGTACTTAAGTTACCGCGCATTCCAAACAAATTGTGAGACATTGCTTGGCTTACCTTCCATGGAAAGTTCCATGTTGTAGGAAGCATAAGGCATTGGAATGTGGAGGACCGTGTTTGCCCTTGGCAGGAGTGTGAGGTTCAGGAGACCATGGACCATTTTCTGATGTTGTGTCCATTCAGTATGGAAGTGCCTAAACAGGTGGGCGGATTCCTGAATATCCCATTCCTGGAGCATCTTAGTGGCTCTGATAGTCACTATAACGTCAGAGCCATGTGAGTTGGTAAGGAGCCAATTTCATTGGCTCCTGGCCGTGTCTATCAATGTAATCCGCTCCTATAGGCTTACATTGATAGACACAGTCAGGAGCCAATGAAAGCGGCTCCTGGCCGGCTCACATGGCTCTACCGTCATAGAGATGGCAGAGTGGATGTCAGGAGGATCCCAGTGTGTGGCGGTGACGATGGTTGCGGCGGGTATGCATGGCGATTCATCAGGATTCCGTCTGTATTGTGCCAGTGGTCTCTTGTCCTAAAGGGGGCAGAGACTGTTGGTACTTAAGTGGTTATAAAATACAAGTGGTTAAACCCATCTTCATCTTTTTGAGGTATAGTATTACTTACATATAATGAATCTATTTACACAATAAGGTGTATGTGTTTTCATTCTACTGTCACATGTTTTTTTTTTTTTTTCTATTAGAAATACCAGAACACCCCTTGTCTGCAGGTTTTGCCTAAAGTTGCAGGATCAACTCTCGGGGCACTTCCATAAAGTATGCCAAAAAGGTGGAAACAAGGATGTCATCAAGAGGCATGTTCAGGAAGCATGGGCCAACATGAGGCACTTTCTAAGACATCTCAGCATAGTGCAATACAAAGACCTGGACTTCTCTGGGAGCACCATCAGCCTGCAGGAGTTTGCAGTGAAATACTTGGAGGATAGGGGATGCAGAGTTCGAAACAAGCCAGGCAGTAGTGAAAGGTATGCAGCTAATTCTGTGATACATATCTATTTAGGTTATATGCTAGGGTACCAAACTAAGACAAACTCTGGTACTTTTTCTAATGTAGTGGGCAGGCTCCTGCAACACAGACTGAAAAGGATCTACCCGAAGAAAAGGCAGCAGCAAAGAAGGAAAGGTATAATATGTAGAACAACTCCCACATACACAATTCCCAACAGGGATGGAGGACCTTGTTTGCCGGTGAACAGTTCCCAGCAAATAATTACCATTCACTTTTTGCTATGAGTTGTTCTTTCCAAAATACACATTTGCATTCAACACTGTAGTCAAACCATTAATAGTAAAGCCCCGTGCATGCTAGAATTCTCCATTTTTTAGGATATGTTAAAGGGACACTTAAAGAGACTCTGTAACATTAAAAACATCCCCTGGGGGGTACTCACCTCGGGTGGGGGAAGCCTCCGGATCCTAATGAGGCTTCCCACGCCGTCCTCTGTCCCACGGGGGTCTCTCCGCAGCCCTCCGAACAGCCGGCGACTGTGCCGACTGTCATTTCAATATTTACCTTTGCTGGCTCCAGCGGGGGCGCTGTGGCGGCTTTCCATTCCGAACTACACGGAAATACCCGATCTCATTCGGGTCCGCTCTACTGCGCAGGCGCAGGAGACTTGCGCCTGCGCAGTAGAGCGGACCCGACGGCGATCGGGTATTTCCGTGTAGTTCGGAATGGAAAGCCGTCAGAGCGCCTGCGCAGGAGCCAGGAAGGTAAATAATGACGTCACCGCTGCCCGGACTCCACGGAGGGCTGCAGCGAGACCCCTGACGGATGGAGGACGGCGTGGGAAGCCTCATTAGGATCCGGAGGCTTCCCCCACCCGAGGTGAGTACCCCCCAGGGGATATTTTTATGTTACAGTTCCTCTTTAAGGCTATAAAAAATGAGTTTTACTCACCTGGGGCTTCCACCAGCCCCCTGCAGCTGTCCGGTGTCCTCGCAGTCGCGCTCGGATCCTCCTGGCCCCGCCGGCAGCTACTTCTGTTTTTGGCGATAGGCAATGACAGGCCTGGGAACGCGACTGATTCTTCACATTCCCGGCCACAATAGCAGTATATAGAGTGCTATTGTGGCCAGGAACGCGAAGAATCAGTCGCGTTCCCAGGCCTGTCATTGCCTGTCACCGAAAACAGAAGTAGCTGCTGGTGGAGCCAGTAGGATCCAAGTGAGACTGTGTGGGCACCGGACAGCTGTAGGGAGCTGGTGGAAGCCCCAGGTGAGTAAAACTCATTTTTTATAGCCTTAAAGAGACACTGAAGCGAAAAAAAAATTATGATATTATGATTTGTATGTGTAGTACAGCTAAGAAAAAAAACATTAAGATCAGATACATCAGTCTAATTGTTTCCAGTACAGGAAGAGTTGAGAAACTCCAGTTGTTATCTCTATGCAAACAAGCTATTAAGCTCTCCGACTAACTTGGTCCTGGAGAGGGCTGTTATCTGACTTTTATTATCTCAACTGTAATTGAACTGTTTACTTTTCCTCTGCTAGAGGAGAGTTAATTACTTCACAGACTGCTCTGAAAGACTCATTTTGAATGCTGAGTGTTGTGTAATCTGCACATATTATAGAGTGATGCAATGTTAGAAAAAACACTATATACCTGAAAATAAAAATATGAGAATATTTTCTTTGCTGCTAATCTTCTAGTAATTATTCATAGTACACAACCAATTCATTATATCATATATTTTTTTTCGCTTCAGTGTCTCTTTAAAGAGACTCCGTAACAAAAATTGCATCCTGTTTTTTATCATCCTACAAGTTCCAAAAGCTATTCTAATGTGTTCTGGCTGACTGCAGCACTTTCTACTATCACAGTCTCTGTAATAAATCAATGTATCTTTCCCCTGTCAGACTTGTCAGCCTGTGTCTGGAAGGCTGCCAAGTTCTTCAGTGTTGTGGTTCTGCTATGAACTCCCCTTTCCAGGCCCCTCTATGCACACTGCCTGTGTGTTATTTAGATTAGGGCAGCTTCTCTCTTCTCTCTTATCTTTTACAAGCTGGATAAATCGTCCTCTGAGCTGGCTGGGCTTTCACATACTGAGGAAATTCAGACAAGGGCAAAGCTGTTTGCAGGAAGAAAAGAGCAGCCTAAAACTTCAGTGCATGAGAACTGCAGGGGGAAAGAAACACACAAATGATCTCTTGAGATTCAAAAGGAAGGGTGTATACAGCCTGCTTGTGTATGGATGTATTTTCTATGTGTGGACATACTGTACATCAACCTACTTCCTGTTTTGGTGGCCATTTTGTTTGTTTATAATCAAACTTTTTAAAACTGTTTTTAACCACTTTTAATGCAGCGGGGAGCGGCGAAATTGTGTCAGAGGGTAATAGGAGATGTCCCCTAACGCACTGGTATGTTTACTTTTGTGCGATTTTAACAATACAGATTCTCTTTAAGTGTCCCTTTAAGAAGACCAGTGGGAACAAGCGAAGGGGGGATTCCACATCATTTTTTTTTCAAGTTTAACTGTGATTTGAAAACATAACAACAAAAGTTGTTTAGGTGATAGCTTTAATGGTTAACTGTACAAGATTCCTTTGCAAGCTTTCGAAACGAAGTTTATATGTCATATATAAAGCCTGTGCATGTGACAGTACTTTGTATGGTTCTGATCCAGCTCTAAAACATGCCTGAAGAAGGAACTTAGTTTTGAAAGCTTGGAAAGGAATCTTGTACAGTTAGTCATTAAAGGCATCACCTAAACAACTTTTGTTGTAATGTCTTCGGATTCTCTCCACGACTAATACCGGACCACACACAACTGTGCTTTGGTTATTAAAAAAATTAACATTAAAAAAAGTGTGTGTTCTACATTTTCAAACTTCTTTAACCACCCTGTGACCGCCTAATGCACATTGAAGGCAGAAATGTGGCTCCCATGTTACTCCAGGATGCTTTATGACATCATCTTGCGATGTGGAAGATTAGATGGGAGCGTGCACTTGCATTAGCATAAGCAACCGTAAACAACCAGAGTGGGGCTCCGTGATCAGCCTTCCAGCCTGTGATCAGAACTGGCAGTCTGATTTCAAGTGTAAAAGTTCAATGTAAAGGGGTCCATATACTGGTCAATTTCAGCCATCAATTGATCGATTCTATGAAATCAATTAATCGGAAATCAACTCTATCAAATCAGCCAATAGATTGATTTGTGGCTGATTTTGATTGATTTGATCTATCTGACAGGATGGAAAATCTAGGTCGATCTGCTGCTGCCAGCAGATCCATGGCCCATAGAGTTGCATTGGATCTAATAATCCAATAATGCATTTAGATCGATTTTCAATAGTTTTCATTCTGAACTCTATTGAAAATCTGTTCCTAGTATGTGGGACACATCAGATAGATTCCTGTCAGATTCAACTTGACAGGCATCTGACAGAAATCTATCTAAGGTTGAATCTTCTGCAAATCTATCAGTGTATGGCCAGTGGGTGACCATAGTTACCAGTATATTGTAAATGGGTGAGTATAGCTACCAGTATGCATCCATGTGGCGGTGTCAGCGTGCAGCTCTGGAGAGCTGGCATGTGGGTGAGTATAGCTACCAGTATGTGTCCATGTGGCGGTGTCAGCGTGTAGCTCTGTAGAGCTGGCATGTGGGTGAGTATAGCTACCAGTATGTGTCCATGTGGCGGTGTCAGCGTGCAGCTCTGGAGAGCTGGCATGTGGGTGAGTATAGCTACCAGTATGTGTCCATGTGGCCATGTCAGCCTGTAGCTCTGGAGAGCTGGCATGTGGGTGAGTATAGCTACCAGTATGTGTCCATGTGGCCATGTCAGCCTGTAGCTCTGTAGAGCTGGCATGTGGGTGAGTATAGCTACCAGTATGTGTCCATGTGGCCATGTCAGCGTGCAGCTCTGTAGAGCTGGCATGTGGGTGAGTATAGCTACCAGTATGTGTCCATGTGGCCATGTCAGCCTGTAGCTCTGTAGAGCTGGCATGTGGGTGAGTATAGCTACCAGTATGTGTCCATGTGGCCATGTCAGCCTGTAGCTCTGGAGAGCTGGCATGTGGGTGAGTATAGCTTCCAGTATGTGTCCATGTGGCCATGTCAGCCTGTAGCTCTGTAGAGCTGGCATGTGGGTGAGTATAGCTTCCAGTATGTGTCCATGTGGCCATGTCAGCCTGTAGCTCTGTAGAGCTGGCATGTGGGTGAGTATAGCTTCCAGTATGTGTCCATGTGGCGGTGTCAGCGTGCAGCTCTGGAGAGCTGGCATGTGGGTGAGTATAGCTACCAGTATGTGTCCATGTGGCCATGTCAGCCTGTAGCTCTGTAGAGCTGGCATGTGGGTGAGTATAGCTACCAGTATGTGTCCATGTGGCCATGTCAGCCTGTAGCTCTGTAGAGCTGGCATGTGGGTGAGTATAGCTTCCAGTATGTGTCCATGTGGCCATGTCAGCGTGCAGCTCTGGAGAGCTGGCATGTGGGTGAGTATAGCTACCAGTATGTGTCCATGTGGCCATGTCAGCCTGTAGCTCTGTAGAGCTGGCATGTGGGTGAGTATAGCTACCAGTATGTGTCCATGTGGCGGTGTCAGCGTGCAGCTCTGGAGAGCTGGCATGTGGGTGAGTATAGCTACCAGTATGTGTCCATGTGGCCATGTCAGGCTGTAGCTCTGTAGAGCTGGCATGTGGGTGAGTATAGCTACCAGTATGTGTCCATGTGGCGGTGTCAGCGTGCAGCTCTGGAGAGCTGGCATGTGGGTGAGTATAGCTACCAGTATGCATCCTTGTGCAGCTAAAGGTGTCCCTGTATAGTTAGTATTATCCTCACCCCCATAAGCAGTCAAAGGTATCCCTGTGTAGGTAGTACCCATCTCTCGCCCCATAGGCAGCCAAAGGTGTCCTTGTATAGGTAGGAACAGAGTGGTGAGCTGGCAAAAGCAAAATAACTTTCTGATCTGATCCAGCTGGCCGAGGTCTTCCATCCAATCTGCCTCCATAGCCCAAGCATGCTCTGTACTTTCAGGAGGAGTACGAGTAGGAAGTACAGAGAGTGCTGAAGCTATGGAGGCAGATCAGATGGGCGAGTGAGGCTGGATGGATGGTCACTCTTCTCACTACTGCCAGCGTACTACTCTTTATGGGGCAGGGAGAGGGAGTAGAGAACTTGCGCCCTGAACAACTTACTGACAGTGCAAAAGGCAGCTGCAATATGTGAGCAGAGAGGCTACTACATGGAGGCAGAGGGGTTCAGGCATGGCACACAGGGCCGTTTCTAGACTTTTAGCTGCCTGAGGCAAACTTCTGAGGATGAAACCCCCACCTCAATTTCAGAGTGATCCCACAGCACCCATCAATTTACTCTGCTTCATTAATGTTCTCACATGACATTCTGCAGCTCAACACAACACGCTGGCTGGCTGTGAGTCTGTGACAAACACTGCTCACCCTCAGCCACTCCATTCCTCCTGAAGAAGGTGTACACAGTAGAAACTGTACTCTGTGCACCCTCTTTGTACACTGTAATCTCTGCGCCTGATGCTAATTTTTCACCTTGCTTATGAGAGAACCGGCCCTGATGGCACCCATAGCAGGACCATTGCCTGCACCCCTATAGGTGCAACTGCCCTA
The DNA here is from genome assembly GCF_040937935.1 of Hyperolius riggenbachi. Taxonomy (NCBI): domain Eukaryota; kingdom Metazoa; phylum Chordata; class Amphibia; order Anura; family Hyperoliidae; genus Hyperolius; species Hyperolius riggenbachi. The sequence continues at coordinate 179,386 of NW_027152363.1, read as the reverse complement.
CACTCCTTTTCATAAATTAAAGAAACAGCAGTGCTTGCCATCTCTTTTGTCACTAACTCATACACTATGAATTGAATTGTTCTCTTTCATTTCTTTGTGACAGGCTGATTGACACACACATATTTTTTTTCCCCCAAAATTAGCACCAACATCCCCTTGGTCTGCAAATTTTGCCACAAACTACAGAATGAGCTTTCAGGCCACCTTCATAAAGTCTGCAAGAAGAATGAGGAGGACGATGTCATTGCAAGGGAGGTTGAGGACGCCAGGGAGAGGATGAGGGAATTGTTGAGGAAACTCAGCGTTGTGGAATTTGGAGACCTGAAGTTTGCTGGCAGCAGCATCAGCCCTCAGGATGTTATGGCAAATTTCTTGCAGGCCAGAGGATGCACAGTTCTGGGCATGCCAGAGGACAGGCAAAGGTATGTAAGTCTGTGCAGTTTGCCTATCAGTGGTCAGAAGTAGTGATGATGAGCAGAAATGATGTTTATGCCTAGTTATGCATCATAATCGTGGGGGGAAAGCATCATTCTTTTCATCGTTAACTGTTAGCATTCGTAGTTAGGCATGAATTTACGTGTACTTTATGTCAAATTTCCTGCCTATTTTGGCGGTGAATAGCATAGCCCCCATACATACTATTTCTACATATGTTAAGAAGAATAATAGGGACAAGTTTAAAAAGAATTGTTCAAAAACACCTTGAAGTTTTTGAGAAAACTGATTTTAAACATACAATAAAAATGTTTTTTAAAGCCTGAAAAATTACAGTTTAAAAAACATTTTTTTTTGTAATTGATTTCTCAAAAACTACGGAAAAAAATACTTTTTGAACAATTCTTTTTTAGCTTGTACCCACTATCTCCTTAAAGGATACCCGAGGTGACATGTGACATGATGAGATAGACATGGGTATGTACAGTGCCCAGCACATGAATAGCCAGGCTGTGTTCCTTTTTTCTTTCTCTGCCTGAAAGCGTTAAACATCAGGTATGTAAGTGGCAGTTCCTGTCTGAGTCAGGACCAGGTCAGACTACAGTGTGACCCTCACTGAAAAGTAATTCCAACTATAAAACACTTTCCTAGCAGCATAAATTCATGTGTAATTACAAAGTATTATACAAAATCAATTGAATTAACAATTTGTAATTGTGTATAGGCATAATTGCGAAAATGTATGCGTAATTTTGCATAATGATAATTTGTTGATTACGATCATCATCACTAGTCAGAAGGGCACAACTTATACATAATTTTCTCTTCTAGCCCTCGTGAAGATCTTACACAGGAAGTTGAAGGTGTCTCCAGAGGGCAAGAAGAAGAAATGGAGTTGGAGGGGGCCGCAAAGTAGGTTGACACTATGACCTTACAAACCCCCTGTTTCTTCTGTATCATTATTATTATTATTATTATTATTGTTATTATTATTGATTTGTAAAGTGGCAACATATTCCATGGCGCTGATCGGTCTAAATGCAAATCAATGAAACTTTTTCTAAGAACTTGGAAATGTTTCTAGTGACACCCTATTAAAGCTTATATAAACTGAAAGATTATCCCAATGCTGAGCTAATTCTGAAAATCCTGCTTGCCTGGTTGGTAGTGATGGATAAACATGTCCGTTGGTGAACAGTTAATAGTGAACATTTGCTGTTCAATGCTTGCATTTAATGTGAACTTTATGCAAAGTTTGCATTCACCTTAAGGCCTATACACATGGCATACAACTGTCTCTCAAAACAGATGATGGAGGATGGTTTGTTGCTCCATGTGTACACAGCAAGTGACAAAGGCTGTGTGCAGACAAGCCCTAGCATGAGAGATCAAACTGTTCAATCCCTCACAACTTTTGTAGTGCAAACCGTTGTGTTGTGTGTACAAATGTTTTAAAGATGGATAACTTGTGGACCGCTTGGGAGCAGACAACGGTGATCACTTTACAGGCCCATGGCAGACTACTTCTGTTGTTAGATCACTCAGTATGTTGTTGCATGTATACAATTGTTGCCGGTGCGAATTGTTGCTCAAAACGGCACATTGCAATCTTCTGTCTTTAGTTCCTGCCTCGTAGCTAAAGACATATATGCCAAGTGTATGCATCCTTAAGCCCCATACACACACTCAACAGCTGTCCGTGCTGGACTGGTGCGCATGATGGCAAGAGTGCAGGCAGCGGCGGTTTTAAAGCCCATATGGTTGCCAGGCTGAGTTTGCACAATGACAGAACAACATTGACTGTCCAGCTGATCAAAATTGGTCTGTCCGCAATGAAGCAATGACCTTATTATCTTGCGTGTGCCCCCCCCCCCCAAGACACTCATATAGGTCATTGCTTCATTGTGATACGCAAGCCCCTTCACTGTAGCAAGGTAACAATCAAGAAGGGGAATTGACACATGTACATGCCTTTTGTTTTGTTGTTGCAGCCGCAGTGCAGCCAGAAAAATTAGGCAGGCATTTACACGCACCAGAATAATTATCATAGTGGCCGCTGCTAGTTTTAAAAATTCAGGAATCTACCTGGAGTCCTGGACCCTGTTGGTGGTGGCGGAGAAGGCAGTCAAGCGGCCTGCAGGCAGAGATGCTGTGTGAGGGGACTGACTTAGTCTTTGAGTAGGCCTGAGCATGCTTTGCAGACCAGGCACCCGTGGTCAGATGGACCCTTCACCCAATGCTTTGTGCCAGAGATCACACCACTTGCCTTTCAACATCACGGTACAGTTTAGGTATCGCCTTTTTGAGAAATAATTGTGGCCTGGGATCAGGGCCGGCCCTAGACTTTTTGCCGCCTGAGGCAAATTTTTAAAAAATTGCCACCGCCGCCCCTCCCCCCCCCCCTCCCTTGGGGGGGCCGCCGAGCTGGAGGGGTAGCTGGCAGGACGGGGGTTGTATTGGGCCAGCGGCGGGGAGGGGGGTCGGCCCCCCCCCCTCCCTCACCTGGGTCCCCCGTCCTCCGCTCCCCTCCAGCCTAAATAGAAGCAGCCGTATGTGTAAGAGGCACGGGCAGGGAGGACACTCACCTCTTCCCAGCGTGCGCTCCACTGATGTCACTTCCTGCAGCGTTGCAGGAAGTGATGTCAGTGGAGCGCACACGCTGGAGCGAGGAAGAGGTGAGTGTCCTCCCCGCCCGTGCCTCTTACACATACGGCTGCTTCTATTTAGGCTGGAGGGGAGCGGAGGACGGGGGACCCAGGCGAGGGAGGGGGGGGGTCCGACCCCCCTCCCCGCCGCTGGCCCAATACCCCCGTCCTGCCAGCTACCCCTCCAGCTCGGCGGGCCGGCTCCCCGCACCCACGGACGGGCGGGTGCCGCCCCTGGAAACTTGCCGCCTGAGGCAAAAGTTTCACCCCGCCTCATGAGCGGGCCGGCCCTGCCTGGGATCTTCCACTGTGGTGTGTGGCTTTGCTTTTGTGTGCTGCTCTTGCTCAGGTGGTCATCCCATTTCAGTTTGTGCTTTTTCATCATGTGCCTTCGTAAGGTAGTTGTCCCTACATGGGTCTTGGTCTTTCCACAGCTCAATTTACGGTGGCAGAGAGTACAGATGGCATCACTCTTATCTGAGGCAGACACAGAAAAAACTTCCACACCGCTGAGCCCTGGGATGATGGCACTTTGGTCATGGCTGCCGATGAAGTGTTAAGTGGGGTGCCAGAATCAAAGCAGGAGGAGGAAGATATTTCACGCTTTTGTGTGGAAGCTGAGGAAGATGAGGTGTTCTGTGTTAAATAGTCAACTACGTCCTGACAATATTGGGCGTTGATGAGCGTGGGTTAGGGTTAGGGTTAACCCTTCTGAACCCTGTACTTTGGTTGAGGGCTGCACAAAATTATGACAGCACGACCTCCGACAGACCTGCTGGGTGGCCTGCCTCTGGCTCTGCCTCTGCCTGTTGTTTTGTCTATATTGGGGAGGGGGGGGGGTGAAGTGAGAGTTATACACTGACTTGACTAATACAATGTGCAGTCACACAGATGCAGTGAAAGGTATACACTGACTTCTGGTATAATACAATGTGCAGTCACAGATGCAGTAAAAGGTATGCAGTGACTGGTGGTATTATAATACACCAGTCACTTAGGTGCAGTGAAAAGGTTGCAGTGACTGCTGGTATAACAGCATGCAGTCACACAGGTGCAGTGAAAATGGATGCACTGACTGCTGGTATATAAAACAGCGTGCAGTCACACAGATGCAGTGAAGGCTATGCAGTGACTGCTAAATAAAACAGCGTGCTGTCACACAGATGCAGTGAAAGGTATGCACGGACTGGTATATAAAACAGCGTGCAGTCACACAGGTGCAGTGAATGGTATGCAGTGACTGGTATTATAATACAATGTGCAGCAGTCACACTAGACACTGAATGTGCTGGGCCTGGCTCAGTATAGCAATTAGCAACGCCAGCTGTGACAGAAAGGACTGTCTGTGCAGTGTCAGGCAGCAGCCAGCACACAGAGTGAGAACATGGCCGACGCTGCTGCCTTATATAAGGGGGGGGGGGGGGGGGGGGCTCCAGGAAGGAGTTCAGCCTGATTGACTTCCATGTGTCTGCTGACTGTGATGTAGAGGGTCAAAGCTTAGCCCAATGATGTAGTATAGGGGGCAGGTCAATGCGAACGCGAACCCACGATGTTTGCGCAAACAAGTCTGCCGCCGAATGGTTCGAGCCATCTCTATCCAGCAATATTTTTTCTCGTAAGTATTTGGCATAAAAATGTATTTTGGTGGTCAAAAATAACTTTTGTTTATAAAACAAAGCGTGACAGCAGTTTTCTGAAATAACCACTTAAAGGACTACTGTAGGGGGGTTGGGGGAAAAAGAGTTGAACTTACCCAGGGCTTCTAATGGTCCCCCTCAGACATCCTGTGGCCGCACAGCCGCTCACCAATGCTCCGGTCCCCGCTGTCGGTTCACATACGGAATTTGCAACTTTAAAGTCACAAACCCACTGCGCCTGTGCTGCTGCATCCTCGCTCCCACTCTCGTCACGGGGAGTGTACGGCGCAGGCCCAGTTTAGTCTGCGCCTGTGCAGTATTCTTCCAGTGACATCAGCAGGTGCAGTGGTTCTCTGATTTTAAAGTCGCAAATTCCGGAAGTGAACTAGCAGCGGGGACCAAAGCATTGGTGAGCGGCTGCGAGGTCATAGGATGTCTGCGGGGGACCGTTAGAAGCCCAAGGTAAGTTCAACTCTTTTTCCCTCTACCTCCCTACAGTAGTCCTTCAAGGACCATGGACATAAACCACCTAAAGACCAAGCCATTTTTTTACAAAATGGGCAGGGCTCACTGCAGGGCCATACAACTCAGCAAACAAGTGATTCCCTCACCTTTTCTCCACACCAACAAAGCTTTCTGTTGGTGGGGTCTGATCGTTCCCCCAAAGTTTATTTATTTTTAAGTAAATATTTATTTATTTATTTCCTAATACATTTTCTCTTTTTTATTATTTTTTATTCCAGTCCCTCCCTCCCCCCGCCAGCTAATCAGCATGATTGGCTGTCATAGACTTCATCCTATCACAGCGGATCGCGGTCTTGCCTTCCCAGGGTACAGCTAAGTGACACGGCTGTCCCGAGTAAAGTGCTGCCATCGATTGCAGCACTGTATACACTAAATAGATGGTGGTTTCACCATCTAAGACTCCTAAGAGTGTCCTAGCGGAAATCGCCGCTGTGAGACAAGCACGCCCCCAGGACTGCAAGCCGATCGGCAAGTTAAAACTGAGCAGGTTGCCAGCTAATCTAACCATAAATATGTCATAAATGTTTTCAGGTTTTCTTTCTCTTTGAATTATTTCTTCATCTCTCTTCTATTTTTTAACTTTTCACTTTTCAATATATTGATTTATTTTTTTTCACTACAGTTTTTCTTTAATATCTGTCTTTGGAAAAAAAAAAAAAAACTCCCATGGTAATTTCTGTTTCCATGTCCTAGTATGTCAGGAAGAGAATCCACAAGGAAACTCCTGGAGAGAGCAGGACTGCACAGAAAGCATCCGGAGGATTCACCCTTGCTTGTAAAATTCAAGCGTTACCTCAAGGACGGATTCTCAGCTGAAGTCATCAAACATGAGGTAAGAACAAGTATAGTTGTATACTGAGCATGAAGAGAGCATCATTTTCCAATCCAACTGTTCCATTCAAATGTTTATATATGACATTTAGTTCTCTACCTTCAGGTCAGCAATGTTGCAAAATACCTGTACAGCATGGACCCCAACCAGGTGTCATTGGGGTTCCTGCAACACCCGGAGAAAACCGAAAAATTGTTTAACACAATTGGTACCACCACAGCCAGCTGCCGGGTAGCTCAGCGCTACTTGAGATCCGTGCAACGCTTTGTGGTCTTCATTGTTGACCAGAAGATGCACCTTGAGGAGGATCCATCTCTTCATGAAGCCACGGACATCTTCCTGACAATGATAAAAAAACTACTGTGCACTCTCAGTAAGAGAGGCTCAGAAAAAAAGACAAGGCAAAAGTAAGTCATATTGTTCAAATAGTAATGCCTTATAGCACACGTCTGAGCTGGCCAGTTGAGTCAAACGCTATTTGGTTATTTATTTTTTTCTGCAGATGTAAGCCCTTAAACCCGCAGCAGGTCCTAATTAAAGGAAAGCTAAGTTTCCGGGTTCTAATTCAAAGGGCTAAGTCAGGAAGTGGACTCTTGGAGACTGATTGTCTTTTTGTGAGACAATACTTGGAGGCCCTTCTGATCTTATACCACCTCCACCGTCCAGCTGTTCTCCATGCCATGACCGTAAGTGTTACACCCAGCTGATTTGCTGTGTACTGATGCACACCATGGAATGCTTGCAAACTTTTTTACTTAAACTATATATACATATAAATGCAGGGCCGATGAAAGCCACATGGGGCACTGAAGCAAAAGTAGCTTGGAGGCATACTACCCCTATGCAAGCAATGAGCCCCAGGGCCCCCCTCCACCAGACCCCCCAGACGATCTCCCACTGACTTGCTGCTCCTGTGGCATATTCTGCAGCTACTGCTCCTCTGCCTTCCTCAGCCACACTTCCTGTGTCTGTATGCCCTGTACATGACATTTACATATAACATGCGCCACACACACATACGATGCAGGAAGTGTGGCTGAGGAAAGAATATGGAAACTGGAAAGGAGCAGCAGCTGCTGGGACTGGTGAGTTGTTACAAGGCTCAGCTGTAGAACATGCGAGGCACACAGGAGTTGGGGTCCTGGGGCATTTGCTCCTTGGTCCAGATGGAAGTGCCGGCCCTTTATAAATGGGAATCAGAAGTATTATCAGAACAAAATGATAATCCCCATATTGGTGGACTGGATAGACCACATCTCTAGTTTTCTAATAATGGAAGATTAAGAACCAGAGAAACTCACTTCTCAGAAGCATTTGTAAAATGTATTTTATAGATAGAACAGAGGCGCCAAAAGGATAAAAACAGTATTTAAAATATTAAAAATTGCTTAGTAGGCAGCGGTGGACTTACCTCCTTCAAGCAGACACAACAAGCTGTGTATTCAACAAAAGTATGTTTTATTGGTACACTCCAGGGGTTAGTCGCAAAATGTAGACTGTGTTGCACCAACTTAATCCGTGGGGGACAAAACAATTCAGAGATGGTCAGGGTACATATTGACTAGATGTTAGGTTACAGTCAGGAGCGTAACTAGAAATCACTGGGCCCCCTGCACAATTTTCAATGGGGCCCTTAATCACCCTTGCCCCCCCCCCCACACACACTTTCTGTACAGATAGCCTGAACATAAACCAGAACTGAAAACAGATGGAGGAGTGTGCTCACAGCCTTAGCTTATTACACTCACTCTGTCCATCTCTAATGAAGCAGAACTGGCTCTTCAGACTACTCCAGCATTACTACAGTACACAGCACTTGGGGAGGGGTAGAGAGGTTGGGGGCGGGGCTCTTCAGACTACTCCAGCATTACTACAGTACACAGCACTTGGGGAGGGATAGAGAGGCTGGGGGTAGTGCAGCTCTGTACACAAGAGCCTGCTACACACTGAATAGGCACTGTCTACAAATCTTTGTCTACAAAACTTTGTATGATTCCTGATGAGAGGCTTTGTATGATTCATGATGCAGTCATTAAAACAACTGTGCAGAGAGAGCAGAAAGCATTTTTCTTTCCGTGCCCTTAATTGTCAGTCTCTCAGGAAAGGGAAAATAAACTACTCCCTCCACAGGGCCCTCTGAGATTTTTGAAGCCCCCTGCGACTGCATCCCTTGCAGAGTCTATGTGATCATGTGATGCCTCTTCTCCTAGCAATACACTACAGGACGGCTCTGTGCTGTAGCTGTGTCCCATAGGTAGAAGCAGAGCAGCCCATCTCTGCTAGTCACCTGATCACAGTGTGATCAAAGCAAAAATAAAGTTGCTGCTGGCTATTTATGATCTGTTCTCTTTACAGAGAGAACAGGCCATTTCTAGTTACCAAAAAACAAACAAACAAACAAACAAACCAAAAACAACACACACCTATTTTAAATGAAATAAAGTGTAAAGGCCCACTATACAATTTTCTTGATGATTTTTCTGATATTTGTCAGTTTTCTGAGTGATTGTTCCCACGATCTAGCAGCATGGATAGGGGCATATGCAATCACACAAATGATGTTTAGCGACTCATGGCAATAACGACCGTCACTAGGAATCAGACCTTTAAGATCCTCATTGACTCTGTGCAAAGTACCGCAATCACTTGACTTCCCAATCAGGTCCATTGTGTGATGTACACTACACTACATTACAGCTTTTAAGCTAAATACTCATCACCTGATGGAAGAAGCTGGATCCAGCGACATCCTCCTGATGATAAGCGTTCATCTTCAGGCCAGCGGGTAAGTGTAGTATAGTGTATTACTGTATAGTGTAATTTAGTGTAGTGTAGTGTAGTGTAGTGTAGATTTCTATATTGTAAAGGTCTGTATCCACAATGCAATTTTTGCAGCAACTTTCTTCATGGAGGGTGACTTTTTCTTCGAAAAATGTCTGCTTCCATGATTTCACAATCATGGGTACTGTATCATGATTACACAATCAATTTTGCGTGACATACAGTGTATGTCACCATCATGACGTACAGTATCTCATCACGGACGATCACTCAGATCCCTGTAGACTTCCACGCAAATAGCCGCAATCCTCTGGCAACCAGCGTGTGTTGCCTTGTGTACCTCTGGTGGAAGATGGATTGGGGAATGAACGCTTGTCGGGTCGCGGTCGCCATGGGTTCCCCGATCCATCTTCTGTTTGGTCTTGTGGTGGATACATACCTTCATTTTTTGTGTATATAGATGTGCTGTTATTATATAGTATATACAGTGGTGTGAAAAACTATTTGCCCCCTTCCTGATTTCTTATTCTTTTGCATGTTTGTCACACTTAAATGTTTCTGCTCATCAAAAACCGTTAACTATTAGTCAAAGATAACATAATTGAACACAAAATGCAGTTTTAAATGATGGTTTTTATTATTTAGTGAGAAAAAAAACTCAAAACCTACATGGCCCTGTGTGAAAAAGAAATTGCCCCCTGAACCTAATAACTGGTTGGGCCACCCCCAGCAGCAATAACTGCAATCAAGCGTTTGCGATAACTTGCAAGGAGTCTTTTACAGCGCTCTGGAGGAATTTTGGCCCACTCATCTTTGCAGAATTGTTGTAATTCAGCTTTATTTGAGGGTTTTCTAGCATGAACCACCTTTTTAAGGTCATGCCACAACATCTCAATAGGATTCAGGTCAGGACTTTGACTAGGCCACTCCAAAGTCTTCATTTTGTTTTTCTTCAGCCATTCAGAGGTGGATTTGCTGGTGTGTTTTGGGTCATTGTCCTGCTGCAGCACCCAAGATCGCTTCAGCTTGAGTTGACAAACAGATGGCCGGACATTCTCCTTCAGGATTTTTTGGTAGACAGTAGAATTCATGGTTCCATCTATCACAGCAAGCCTTCCAGGTCCTGAAGCAGCAAAAATAACCCCAGACCATCACACTACCACCACCATATTTTACTGTTGGTATGATGTTCTTTTGCTAAAATGCTGTGTTACTTCTATGCCAGATGTAACGGGACACGCACCTTCCAAAAAGTTCAACTTTTGTCTCGTCGGTCCACAAGGTATTTTCCCAAAAGTCTTGGCAATCATTGAGATGTTTTTTAGCAAAATTGAGATGAGCCTTAATGTTCTTTTTGCTTAAAAGTGGTTTCCGCCTTGGATATCTGCCATGCAGACCGTTTTTGCCCAGTCTCTTTCTTATGGTGGAGTCGTGAACACTGGCCTTAATTGAGGCAAATGAGGCCTGCAGTTCTTTAGATGTTGTCCTGGGGTCTTTTGTGGCCTCTCGGATGAGTTTTCTCTGCGCTCTTGGGGTTATTTTGGTCGGCCGGCCACTCCTGGGAAGGTTCATCACTGTTCCATGTTTTTGCCATTTGTGGATAATGGCTCTCACTGTGGTTCGCTGGAGTCCCAAAGCTTTAGAAATGGCTTTATAACCTTTACCAGACTGATAGATCTCAATTACTTTTGTTCTCATTTGTTTCTTTGGATCTTGGCATGATGTCTAGCTTTTGAGGTGCATTTGGTCTACTTCTCTGTGTCAGATAGCTCCTATTGAAGTGATTTCTTGATTGAAACAGGTGTGGCAGTAATCAGGCCTGGGGGTGACTACAGAAATTGAACTCAGGTGTGATAAACCACAGTTAAGTTACTTTTTAACAAGGGGGGCAATCACTTTTTCACACAGGGCCATGTAGATTTGGAGTTTTTTTTCTCACTAAATAATAAAAACCGTCATTTAAAACTGCATTTTGTGTTCAATTATGTTATCTTTGACTACTAGTTAACGGTTTTTGATGAGCAGAAACATTTAAGTGTGACAAACATGCAAAAGAATAAGAAATCAAGAAGGGGGCAAATATTTTTTCACACCACTGTATATCATACCTGGTCAGGCTTGTCGGGGCAGGATTGCAGAAGGATTCGGAGGAGCCAACGCTGGACTGCCTGCAGCTACAGGGATGGGGTAAGCCTCATTGGAACCCTGAGGCTTCCCCCTCCTGAGGTAAGTACCCCCAGGTGAGTTTTTGTATACAGGTTTTCTTTAATAGCTTGCTGTAGAGCCATATAACTTAGCACACAAGCCGACCCCCCTCTCCCTTTTTGTGTTGGTTGGCTTTGATTGCTGCTGCAGGCTTTCTTTAATTATTCATTTACAGTGGGATGCAAAAGTTTGGGCAACCTTGTTAATCGTCATGATTTTCCTGTATAAATCATTGGTTGTTAGGATAAAAAATGTCAGTTAAACAAAGGAGACACACACAGTGATATCTGAGAAGTGAAATGAAGTTTATTGGATTTACAGAAAGTGTGCAATAATTGTTCAAATAAAATTAGGCAGGTGCATAAATTTGGGGACTGTTGTCATTTTATTGATTTCAAAACCTTTCGAACTAATTATTGGAACTCAAATTGGCTGGGTAAGCTCAGTAACCCCTGACCTACATACATAGGTGAATCCAATTATGAGAAAATCTATTTAAGGGGGTGAATTGTAAGTTTCCCTCCTATTTTTTTTTGAAGAGTAGCAACATGGGGGTCTCAAAACAACTCTCAAATGACCTGAAGACAACGATTGTTCACCATCATGGTTTAGGGGAAGGATACAGAAAGCTGTCTCAGATATTTCAGCTGTATGTTTCCACAGTTAGGAACATATTAAGGAAATAGAAGACCACAGGCTCAGTTCAAGTTAAGGCTCGAAGTGGCAGACCAATAAAAATCTCCGATAAACAGAAGTGATGAATGGTGAGAACAGTCAACCCACAGATCAGCACCAAAGAACTGCATCATCTTACTGCAAATGGAGTCACTGTGCATCGTTCAACCATTTGGTACACTTTACACAAGGAGATGATGTATGCGAGAGTGATGCAGAGGAAGACTTTTCTCTGCCCACAGCACAAACAGAGCCACTTGAGTTATGGTAAAGCACATTTGGACAATCCAGCTTCATTTTGGAATAAGGTGCTGTGGACTGATGAAACTAAAATTGAGTTATTTGGACATAACAATGGGCCTTATGCATGGAGAAAAAAAACACAGCATTCCAAGAAAAACACCTGCTACTTACAGTGATTTATGGTGGTGGTTCCATCATGCTGTGGGGCTGTGTGGCCATTTCAGGGACTGAAAATCTTGTTAAAGTTGAAGGATGCATGGATTCCACTCAGTATCAGCATATTCTGGAGACCAATGTCCAGGAATCAGTGACAAAGCTGAAGCTGTGCCAGGGCTGGATCTTTCAACAAGAGAACAACCCTAAACACTGTTCAAAATCCACTAAGGAATTCATGCAGAGGAACAAGTACAACGTTCTGGAATGGCCATCTCAGTCCCCAGACCTGAATATAATTGAAAATCTGTGATTTGAGTTAAAGAGAGCTGTCCATCAGAATCAGAATCAGAATTCCTTTATTTCACCAAGCACGGGTGGGCCGTGCCCGGAATTGGATTTGGCACATTGATGGCATAGAAAGAGTCAAAAACAACAGACAGGAGTAGTACAACAGAGCAAGAGTAGTACAACAGAACATGATTAATACAACAAGACATGAGAATACACATTTGTGGTAGGACCAGCACGGACAGCAGCGTGTGACAGCAGATAACACTAGCATGACCTAACCAAGGCAGATAAACAAGCAGCCGCAGCCGAGGTCGGATGTTAGACTACAGACGGCTACAGGGGGGGGGGACGGGACAGTAGAGCGAGCAGAGTTCAAGAGTCTAATGGCAGTGGGGAAAAAGGTGTTCATGCGCCTGCTGGTTTTTGCAGGGATGGACTGGAACCTCCGACCGAGTTTGAGTCGCCTGAAAAAACTGTGACCAGGGTGTGAATGGTCACCCACAATCATCATGCTCGGAAGCCATCAAACCTGAATGAACTAGACATATGTTTAAAGAGGAATGGTCCAAAATACCTTCAGCCAGAATCAAGACTCTCATTGGAACCTATAGGAAGTGTGTAGAGGCTGTAATTTCTGCAAAAGGAGGATCTACTAACATTGATTTCATTTCTTTTTTGTGGTGCCCATATTTATGCACCTGCCTAATTTTGTTTAAACAACTTGTAACATCCTTATCTTCCAGCGGCAGGTTCCGCAGCGACTCCGTCGTGGTCAGGGTGAGCGGCGGGATTTCACAGCAGACATCCTCTGGCGGCAACCCCAGCTCCCCTCTGGTGGTGAGTTACGGCATGCGTGCGACCAAACACATGCGCGCGACAGCCGGCGAACCTTATAGGTTGAGGAGGAGGGTTTAGCTGAGGTCAGTGGTGAGGTCACTGAAGTGACATCACTATGGGATTGGTTTCTGGAGATTGGACTTGTATATAAGGCCAGTGCTTTCATTCACTTACTGGCCTTGATACTAATCAGTTCGCTGGTTCTTGGCCTAGCTAGCTACCTAGCTGTAGTTTGCAATTCATTCGTAATATCCTCCTGATATTATTGAAGTATTCTCTTGCTGTATATTTATCTGTGTACCGACTTCTTGCCTTTTTCAACACCAAAACATACGAGCAAGCATCACTAGGTAACTAATGTTACTCTAATTGCCATAATAGGCTAAGAGGGGGGAGGTAGGTCACCGACCTGAAACAATATACTACAACAAATGCAAGAAAACTAGAAATTCCCCTTGTATAATAATAAATACTGAAATTTGAGCAAAATACAAAAATTCAGGATATCAAGAAAATACAATATAATTTCTAGTGTTCTTGCATTTGTTGTACCAACCTCTTGCCTGTCTTTGACCTTGCTCCAGTCTAGTCCTTCTGTACGATTGCCATCTGATTGACGTTACCGACTCGGCCTGACCCTGACTTTGCTACTGTCTAATCCTTGCAATACGACTGACATCTGATACCCGTTACTGACCCTGCTGATATTTGACCACGATTAAGCCTTGCGACTTTGTACCTCGATTAATACTTGTGCACAAGTACTGACCGGTCTAGACCTTATATTACTATTGTATATTATCTGTGTCTGTCAGCTCATCAAGCACCAGAGGAATATTATCAAGGCCCATAAAAATATATCATGGGGAAATTGTGAGAACAGATGCAGACACTTGCCAGTACAGTTGATCATCTCACTGAGGAATTGGCTAGCCAGCAAACGCAGATAACTCAGTTATCAAATGCACTCACTCAGATCAATATACCAGCAAATGTTCATCAGTTTCCTCCACCGGCTCTCATCACAACTATCATTGAGCCAAAAATGCCATTACCTGAAAAGTTTTCAGGGGTCCGTGCTGATTTCAGTAATTTTCGTAATCGTTGTATGTCATACTTTGAGGTTAGGTCCAGATCTTCTGGTACAAAATCACAAAAAAATCACATTGGTCAAACGCTATTACACGGTGATTCACAAACCTGGGCATATGGGTTAAGCCTTGAGGATGTAGCTCATACCTCTGTAGAAATTTTTTTAATGCCATGGCTGTAATGTACGCCGACCCAGATATTTCAGCCACAGCTACTCGGGAGTTGCGAGATTTACGTCAGGGAAAGCATACAGTTGATGAGTATGCAGCCGAGTTTAGAAAAAGCTTGGTATCAGTTAGGTAGGGTGAGGCAGCACTCCTCATCCAATTTCTCTTCGGTCTAACTGATGCAGTAAACGATATGTTGGTGAGACACCCTGAACCTAGATCCCTGGAGGATGCTATCTCCTTGGCTATAAGGGTTGACAGACGGATTAGACATAGACGTCAAAACAAAGTTAATTCCGTCTCAGAGAACCTCAAACCAAGTAGCTCATCCTCCAGTGAAGAGCCAATGCAACTGGGTTTCTCACGACTATCTCAGACAGAGAAACTCAGGAGAAGAAATGCTGGTCTTTGTATGTATTGTGGGGAGAAAGGGCACTATGCTCAAATGTGTTCTGCAAAGAGACAGGCTCCGGAAAACTCCAGCGCCTAGGTGAAGTTGGGGAAACTCACTTGGGTGGGCCTATCATTCCCCTCAAAATAAAGAGGATTCTGTTGCCAGTCACTTTACATTGGGGTACGGCTTCATTCCACATCAAAGCCTTTATAGGACATTTTATAGATTCTGTCTTTGCAGCCAACCTGGAAATCCCAGCAATCTATTTGCAGAATAAAATCTATGTCAGTGCTATTGGCGATACTCCCTTACAGCCCAAACAACCAATTTCCATCGTGCTAGAGATAGTGTTGGGCGAACATCTAGATGTTCGGGTTCGGGCCGAACAGGCCGAACATGGCCGCGATGTTCGGGTGTTCGACCCGAACTCCGAACATAATGGAAGTCAATGGGGACCCGAACTTTTGTGGTTTGTAAAGCCTCCTTACATGCTACATACCCCAAATTTACAGGGTATGTGCACCTTGGGAGTGGGTACAAGAGGAAAAAAAAATAGCAAAAAGAGCTTATAGTTTTTGAGAAAATCGATTTTAAAGTTTCAAAGGGAAAACTGTCTTTTAAATGCGGGAAATGTCTGTTTTCTTTGCACAGGTAACATGTTTTTTGTCGGCATGCAGTCATAAATGTAATACATATAAGAGGTTCCAGGAAAAGGGACCGGTAACGCTAACCCAGCAGCAGCAGACGTGATGGAACAGGAGGAGGCGCAGGAGGAGAAGGCCACGCTTTGTGAGACACAACAACCCAGGCCTTGCATGAGGGCAAGAAGCGTGCGGATAGCATGCTTTGTTCCGCCATGCAGTCATAAATGTAATAAAGATAAGTGGTTCAATAAACAGGGACCACGCGGCAACGCTAACCCAGCAGCAGCAGACGTGATGGAACAGGAGCAGGCGCAGGAGGAGAAGGCCACGCTTTGTGAGACACAACAACCCAGGCCTTGCATGAGGGCAAGAAGCGTGCGGATAGCATGCTTTGTTCCGCCATGCAGTCATAAATGTAATAAAGATAAGTGGTTCAATAAACAGGGACCACGCGGCAACGCTAACCCAGCAGCAGCAGACGTGATGGAACAGGAGCAGGCGCAGGAGGAGAAGGCCACGCTTTGTGAGACACAACAACCCAGGCCTTGCATGAGGGCAAGAAGCGTGCGGATAGCATGCTTTGTTCCGCCATGCAGTCATAAATGTAATAAAGATAAGTGGTTCAATAAACAGGGACCACGCGGCAACGCTAACCCAGCAGCAGCAGACGTGATGGAACAGGAGCAGGCGCAGGAGGAGAAGGCCACGCTTTGTGAGACACAACAACCCAGGCCTTGCATGAGGGCAAGAAGCGTGCGGATAGCATGCTTTGTTCCGCCATGCAGTCATAAATGTAATAAAGATAAGTGGTTCAATAAACAGGGACCACGCGGCAACGCTAACCCAGCAGCAGCAGACGTGATGGAACAGGAGCAGGCGCAGGAGGAGAAGGCCACGCTTTGTGAGACACAACAACCCAGGCCTTGCATGAGGGCAAGAAGCGTGCGGATAGCATGCTTTGTACCGCCATGCAGTCATAAATGTAATACAGATGAGAGGTTCAATAAACAGGGACCGGAAACGCTACACCATCCCAGATGTTCATTGGTCATGTTACTTGGTTGGGGTCCTGGAGTGTTGCGTAGTCGTTTCCAATCCAGGATTGATTCATTTTAATTTGAGTCAGACGGTCTGCATTTTCTGTAGAGAGGCGGATACGCCGATCTGTGACGATGCCTCCGGCAGCACTGAAACAGCGTTCCGACATAACGCTGGCTGCCGGGCAAGCCAGCACCTCTATTGCGTACATTGCCAGTTCGTGCCAGGTGTCTAGCTTCGATACCCAATAGTTGTAAGGGTGCAGATGGATTGTTCGACACAGCTACGTCATCTGACATGTAGTCCTTGACCATCTTCTCCAGGCGATCCAGGCGGTGTTGGAGGTGGATCTGCACGCTTGCTGTTCAGTGGGCTGCTGCTGCATGGGTGTCAGAAAATTTTCCCACTCCAAGGACACTGCCGATACCATTCCCTTTTGGGTACTAGCTGCGGCTTGCGTTGTTTGCTGCCCTCCTGGTCGTCCTGGGTTTGCGGAAGTCAGTCTGTCTGCGTACAACTGGCTAGAGGAGGGGGAGGATGTCAATCTCCTCTCTAAAGTCTCCACAAGGGCCTGCTGGTATTCTTCCATTTTGACCTGTCTGACTCTTTCTTCAAGCAGTTTTGGAACATTGTGTTTGTACCGTGGATCCAGAAGGGTATAAACCCAGTAATTGGTGTTGTCCAGAATGCGCACAATGCGTGGGTCGCGTTCAATGCAGTCTAGCATGAATTGAGCCATGTGTGCCAGAGTCCTACCAGAATCCTCATCATCCTCTTGTGAGCGTTGTGATAGTTGTTGTGATGCATCATAGTCGTCACCTTCCTCCTGGTCTGCTTCTGATGACCATTCGCGTTGAATTGTGGAAGTCCAACGTGCACCGCTCTGGCCCTCGTCAGTGGTGGCATGAAATTCCTGCTCCAACTCCAGCTGTTCCTCCTCCTCTTCTTCGTCATAGCTGCTGGGGCCAGCGTTCCCTGAGGCGGATGGCCTGATGTTGGTACCATCACGCTGATCGTTTTCTCCTTCAGATTCCCCCAGTTGCATCATGACAGCTGTTTCCTTGATTTTTAACATCGACCTCTTCAGTAAACACAGCAGTGGTATGGTAATGCTGACTGAAGAGTTGTCACTGCTCACAAGCAACGTGGATTGCTCAAAATTTTGGAGGACTTGGCAGAGGTCCAACATGTTGGCCCAATCGGATCCACAGAAGCTTGGCAGCTGGCCGGATGCGCCTCGGTACTGCGCCGTCATGTACTGGACCACTGCACTCTTCTGCTCGCAAAAGCGGGCTAGCATGTGCAGCGTAGAATTCCAGCGCGTAGGGACATCACACAGCAAGCGATGGTGGGGGAGATTGAAGCGCTCCTGCATCTTGGCGAGTGCCCCCGAAGCAGTACTGGAATTTCTACAATGTTTGGCCACTCGACGCACCTTCAACAGAAGATCGGCCACGCCTGGGTATGTCCTCAGGAACCGCTGAACTACTAGGTTCATCACGTGCGCCAGGCAAGGGATGTGTGTCAGCTTAGCCAACCTTAAAGCGCGAATGAGATTACTCCCATTATCACACACAACCATGCCCGGTTTCAGGTCCAGCGGTGCCAGCCACAAATCCGTCTGTTCCTTTATTCCCTTCCAAATTTCCTCCCCTGTGTGCTGCTTATCCCCAAGGCAGATCAGCTTCAGCAACGCTTGCTGACGCATGCCAACAGCTGTGCTGCACTGCTTCCACGATCCTACTGCTGCTGGGTTAGCGTTTCCGGATGAGGTACAGCTTTGAGATGCGTTGGAGGAGAAGGAGTCAGAGAGGTAGGTGCTGCTGTTGTTATCCAGTGGGAGGGACGGCGGTGCAGCTGTTTGTGGCGTGGGCAACACCCGTGCCGTAGCAGGTGAGGAATCGCTGCCAGGCTCCACAAGGTTCACCCAGTGCGCGGTAAGGGAGATGTATCGACCCTGGCCGAACGCACTCGTCCAGGTGTCAGTGGTGAGGTGAACCTTGCAGGCAACGGCATTCTTCAAGCTTCGGGTTATTTTGCTGACCACGTGCTCATGCAACTCAGGCACTGCAGAGCGCGCAAAGTGGTAGCGGCTGGGAACCACGTAACGTGGGATGGCCGCTGACATCATGCCCTTGAAGCTGTTTGTCTCCACCACTCGATATGGCAGCATTTCGCAGGCCAGAAGCTTGGCTATGCTGGCTGTTACTGCCACGGCCCGGGGGTCATTTGCTGGCAATTTCCTCTTGCGCTCAAACATCTCAGACACAGACAACTGAACCGTAGCGCTGCACACGGAAGGGCTGTTGGTTGTTGTGTTTGATGAACACTGGGAGACCTCAAGAGCACTACTCCGGAAAGTGACTGTGTCAGCGTCGTCTGATGTTTGTGAATGTTGTGAACCACGCAATGGCTGGGCTACTGCTGCTGCTGAGGCGGGTCTGGTGGTGAGTCTGGTGAACCCAAGGGAGGCAGTGTTGCTGGTACCCTGTCCTGTCGAGTTTGCCCACAGAGTGGGATGTTTGGATAGCATGTGGCGGCTTATGCTGGTGGTGGAGAGTTTGTTAATACTTTTCCCCCTGCTCAGGCGGGTCTTGCACACCTTGCAAATCGCCATGGTAACATCCTCAGTGCAGTCTTCAAAGAAAGCCCAGACTTTGGAGCACCTGCCTCCTTGCTGGCGATTTCTGTTTGCTCCTCTTTTGCCTCTCACTTGAACTTCCACGCTTGTGGTGCCTGAAATTGCGCGCCGCCTACCTTGTGGCACAAGGCGAACTCGTGCAGCAGTGGGTTCTTCAACAGACTCATCTGTGCTGCTGCTACGACGGCGATGTTCTCGTTCACAAACAAAATCTGGGTCTCTGTCCACATTGTCCATACCCTCCTCCTCTTCCATCTCCTCAAACTCGTCATATGTCATTGTGGGCCGCCGCCGTGGAGTAGAGCTCCCCACAACAACCTCTGCGCAGCACACTCCAACGTCGTCTTCCAGATCTTGTCGGCCGACCTCCTGCAATTGCAACCCCTCCTGCCCAAATTGCTCTGGGATTTGGGTTTCCGAGTCTTCCTCGGACTCGCCTTGTATTTCAGTGCGCGGTGCATTTCCCACAGTTAACGGTTGTGAATCCGGGCACAACATTTCTGGCTGTTCCTCCATTGACCTTTGAAAGGTGGAAGTTTGTTGGGCTGGGAATAGCTCCTGCGAATACCCCATTGTGTCCTGAGGTAATTCATCGGACTGGTTATCTGGCAGTTGTGTGCGTGGTGTCGCTGCCGGTTGTGTCAGCTTTGTGCCCACTGGCTCCTTGTAACTGGCTGAGGACTCGGACCTCGTGCGTGATGTGCTGGTGCTGCTTAACCCACTGCTGGATGCTTGAGAGGTCATCCAAGTAATTATCTGGTCCTGTTCTTTTGGATCTGTGAGGGTTGTTGTCCTGGACAACATGGGCGGTATTGAGTGGGTTTTCTTGGGTGCTCCCCTGTGGCCTGTACGTGAACCGTCAGGGGAAACACCTCTTCCCTTGCCCCTCCCTCTTTCACCGGATTTCTTCCTCATTTCACTTATCCTTACAGTACACGCTGACTGGCAGCAGTACAGTGGCAGTACAGAAATGCTATACAGTACCACTATTCCCAGCAGCGACACAGAGCACAATGCTATACAGTGACGGGTGAGCGGTGTACCACTATTCCCAGCAGCGACACAGAGCACAATGCTATACAGTGGCGGGTGAGCGGTGTACTACTATTCCCAGCAGACACAGAACAGTAAACAGAATGCTATATAGTGTGGCTGAGCGAGCGGTGTACCACTATTCCCAGCAGACACAGAACAGTAAAAAATGCTATATAGTCTGGCTGAGCGGTGTACACACAGTGGCAGTAAACAATGCTATATAGTCTGGCTGAGCGGTGTACACAGGGTGACAGTACACACAATGCTATATAGTCTGGCTGAGCGGTGTACACAGAGTGGCAGTACACACAATGCTATATAGTCTGGCTGAGCGGTGTACACACTGTGGCAGTAAACAATGCTATATAGTCTGGCTGAGCGGTGTACACAGGGTGACAGTACACACAATGCTATATAGTCTGGCTGAGCGGTGTACACACAGTGGCAGTAAACAATGCTATATAGTCTGGCTGAGCGGTGTACACAGGGTGACAGTACACACAATGCTATATAGTCTGGCTGAGCGGTGTACACAGAGTGGCAGTACACACAATGCTATATAGTCTGGCTGAGCGTTGTACACACAGTGGCAGTACACAATGCTATATAGTCTGGCTGAGCGGTGTACACAGAGTGGCAGTACACACAATGCTATATAGTCTGGCTGAGCGGTGTACACACAGTGGCAGTAAACAATGCTATATAGTCTGGCTGAGCGGTGTACACAGGGTGACAGTACACACAATGCTATATAGTCTGGCTGAGCGGTGTACACAGAGTGACAGTACACACAATGCTATATAGTCTGGCTGAGCGGTGTACACACAGTGGCAGTAAACAATGCTATATAGTCTGGCTGAGCGGTGTACACAGAGTGACAGTACACACAATGCTATATAGTCTGGCTGAGCGGTGTACACACGGTGGCAGTAAACAATGCTATATAGTCTGGCTGAGCGGTGTACACACAGTGGCAGTACACACAATGCTATATAGTCTGGCTGAGCGGTGTACACACGGTGGCAGTACACAATGCTATATAGTCTGGCTGAGCGGTGTACACAGGGTGACAGTACACACAATGCTATATAGTCTGGCTGAGCGGTGTACACAGAGTGGCAGTACACACAATGCTATATAGTCTGGCTGAGCGGTGTACACACTGTGGCAGTAAACAATGCTATATAGTCTGGCTGAGCGGTGTACACAGGGTGACAGTACACACAATGCTATATAGTCTGGCTGAGCGGTGTACACACAGTGGCAGTAAACAATGCTATATAGTCTGGCTGAGCGGTGTACACAGGGTGACAGTACACACAATGCTATATAGTCTGGCTGAGCGGTGTACACAGAGTGGCAGTAAACAATGCTATATAGTCTGGCTGAGCGGTGTACACAGGGTGACAGTACACACAATGCTATATAGTCTGGCTGAGCGGTGTACACAGAGTGACAGTACACACAATGCTATATAGTCTGGCTGAGCGGTGTACACACAGTGGCAGTAAACAATGCTATATAGTCTGGCTGAGCGGTGTACACAGAGTGACAGTACACACAATGCTATATAGTCTGGCTGAGCGGTGTACACACGGTGGCAGTAAACAATGCTATATAGTCTGGCTGAGCGGTGTACACAGGGTGACAGTACACACAATGCTATATAGTCTGGCTGAGCGGTGTACACACAGTGGCAGTAAACAATGCTATATAGTCTGGCTGAGCGGTGTACACAGGGTGACAGTACACACAATGCTATATAGTCTGGCTGAGCGGTGTACACACAGTGGCAGTACACACAATGCTATATAGTCTGGCTGAGCGTTGTACACACAGTGGCAGTACACAATGCTATATAGTCTGGCTGAGCGGTGTACACAGAGTGGCAGTACACACAATGCTATATAGTCTGGCTGAGCGGTGTACACACAGTGGCAGTAAACAATGCTATATAGTCTGGCTGAGCGGTGTACACACGGTGGCAGTACACAATGCTATATAGTCTGGCTGAGCGGTGTACACAGAGTGACAGTACACACAATGCTATATAGTCTGGCTGAGCGGTGTACACACTGTGGCAGTAAACAATGCTATATAGTCTGGCTGAGCGGTGTACACAGGGTGACAGTACACACAATGCTATATAGTCTGGCTGAGCGGTGTACACACAGTGGCAGTAAACAATGCTATATAGTCTGGCTGAGCGGTGTACACAGGGTGACAGTACACACAATGCTATATAGTCTGGCTGAGCGGTGTACACAGAGTGACAGTACACACAATGCTATATAGTCTGGCTGAGCGGTGTACACACAGTGGCAGTAAACAATGCTATATAGTCTGGCTGAGCGGTGTACACAGAGTGACAGTACACACAATGCTATATAGTCTGGCTGAGCGGTGTACACACAGTGGCAGTACACACAATGCTATATAGTCTGGCTGAGCGGTGTACACACGGTGGCAGTACACAATGCTATATAGTCTGGCTGAGCGGTGTACACAGGGTGACAGTACACACAATGCTATATAGTCTGGCTGAGCGGTGTACACAGAGTGGCAGTACACACAATGCTATATAGTCTGGCTGAGCGGTGTACACACTGTGGCAGTAAACAATGCTATATAGTCTGGCTGAGCGGTGTACACAGGGTGACAGTACACACAATGCTATATAGTCTGGCTGAGCGGTGTACACACAGTGGCAGTAAACAATGCTATATAGTCTGGCTGAGCGGTGTACACAGGGTGACAGTACACACAATGCTATATAGTCTGGCTGAGCGGTGTACACAGAGTGGCAGTAAACAATGCTATATAGTCTGGCTGAGCGGTGTACACAGGGTGACAGTACACACAATGCTATATAGTCTGGCTGAGCGGTGTACACAGAGTGACAGTACACACAATGCTATATAGTCTGGCTGAGCGGTGTACACACAGTGGCAGTAAACAATGCTATATAGTCTGGCTGAGCGGTGTACACAGAGTGACAGTACACACAATGCTATATAGTCTGGCTGAGCGGTGTACACACGGTGGCAGTAAACAATGCTATATAGTCTGGCTGAGCGGTGTACACAGGGTGACAGTACACACAATGCTATATAGTCTGGCTGAGCGGTGTACACACAGTGGCAGTAAACAATGCTATATAGTCTGGCTGAGCGGTGTACACAGGGTGACAGTACACACAATGCTATATAGTCTGGCTGAGCGGTGTACACACAGTGGCAGTACACACAATGCTATATAGTCTGGCTGAGCGTTGTACACACAGTGGCAGTACACAATGCTATATAGTCTGGCTGAGCGGTGTACACAGAGTGGCAGTACACACAATGCTATATAGTCTGGCTGAGCGGTGTACACACAGTGGCAGTAAACAATGCTATATAGTCTGGCTGAGCGGTGTACACACGGTGGCAGTACACAATGCTATATAGTCTGGCTGAGCGGTGTACACAGAGTGACAGTACACACAATGCTATATAGTCTGGCTGAGCGGTGTACACACTGTGGCAGTAAACAATGCTATATAGTCTGGCTGAGCGGTGTACACAGGGTGACAGTACACACAATGCTATATAGTCTGGCTGAGCGGTGTACACACAGTGGCAGTAAACAATGCTATATAGTCTGGCTGAGCGGTGTACACAGGGTGACAGTACACACAATGCTATATAGTCTGGCTGAGCGGTGTACACAGAGTGACAGTACACACAATGCTATATAGTCTGGCTGAGCGGTGTACACACAGTGGCAGTAAACAATGCTATATAGTCTGGCTGAGCGGTGTACACAGAGTGACAGTACACACAATGCTATATAGTCTGGCTGAGCGGTGTACACACAGTGGCAGTACACACAATGCTATATAGTCTGGCTGAGCGGTGTACACACGGTGGCAGTACACAATGCTATATAGTCTGGCTGAGCGGTGTACACAGGGTGACAGTACACACAATGCTATATAGTCTGGCTGAGCGGTGTACACACAGTGGCAGTAAACAATGCTATATAGTCTGGCTGAGCGGTGTACACACAGTGGCAGTAAACAATGCTATATAGTCTGGCTGAGCGGTGTACACACAGTGGCAGTAAACAATGCTATATAGTCTGGCTGAGCGGTGTACACAGAGTGACAGTACACACAATGCTATATAGTCTGGCTGAGCGGTGTACACACAGTGGCAATAAACAATGCTATATAGTCTGGCTGAGCGGTGTACACACAGTGGCAGTAAACAATGCTATATAGTCTGGCTGAGCCGTGTACACACAGTGGCAGTAAACAATGTTATATATAGCGTGGCTGAGCGAGGTACACACAGTGGCAGTAAACAATGCTATATAGTCTGGCTGAGCGGTGTACACAGAGTGACAGTACACACAATGCTATATAGTCTGGCTGAGCGGTGTACACACAGTGGCAGTAAACAATGCTATATAGTCTGGCTGAGCGGTGTACACACAGTGGCAGTAAACAATGCTATATAGTCTGGCTGAGCGGTGTACACACAGTGGCAGTAAACAATGCTATATAGTCTGGCTGAGCGGTGTACACAGAGTGACAGTACACACAATGCTATATAGTCTGGCTGAGCGGTGTACACACAGTGGCAATAAACAATGCTATATAGTCTGGCTGAGCGGTGTACACACAGTGGCAGTAAACAATGCTATATAGTCTGGCTGAGCCGTGTACACACAGTGGCAGTAAACAATGTTATATATAGCGTGGCTGAGCGAGGTACACAGTGGCAGTACACACAATGCTATATAGTCTGGCTGAGTGAGTGGTGTACTACTGTTCCCAGCAGTGACACACAATGACTGGGGGGACCCTGGCTAGCGTGGCTGAAGCGCAAACTACCCTGCCTGCCTACCCAAAGCTAAACCCGCAGACAAATGGCGGAGATATGACGTGGTTCGGGTATTTATTTACCCGAACCACGTGACCGTTCGGCCAATCAGAGCGCGTTCGGGCCGAACCACGTGACCCGTTCGGCCAATCAGAGCGCGTTCGGGGTCCGAACCACGTGACCCGTTCGGCCAATCACAGCGCTAGCCGAACGTTCGGGGAACGTTCGGCCATGCGCTCTTAGTTCGGCCATGTGGCCGAACGGTTTGGCCGAGCACCATCAGGTGTTCGGCCGAACTCGAACATCACCCGAACAGGGTGATGTTCTGCAGAACCCGAACAGTGGCGAACACTGTTCGCCCAACACTAGCCAGAGATCTCTTTGCAGGTTGGGGCTTTACATCACAAATTTATGCAGTTGTATGTATTCCGTATGCCTTCCAGTCCCCTCGTGTTGGGGTTATCTTGGCTGCAGAAACACAACCCCCATATTGATTGGTCCTCAGGGCAGCTTACGGGTTGGTCACAACAGTGCCAGGAGATGTGTATACGAGGTATATCTCTTCACACTCTAGGGGCTTGATTCAGTAAGCAGTGTTAACTGTTAGCACGCTTCTGAAAAGCACATTATCACGCCTAATCTCAGTTTAGGCGTGATAAAATAAACTCGCGCGCAAAGTTTTGCACGTAAAGTTTTACGCGCGTAAACCTTTACGCGCGTAAAGTTTACACGCGCAATGCCATTAAACCCTATGCAACGTTTCGTGCACACCGGACTTTTCGTGCGTAAAAGTTTACGCGCGTAAAACTTTGCGCGTGATCTGATTTTGGAAATGGTGCTAACTTACTTAGCACCCTGGTTAACACGCCTAAAGTCTTTAGGCATGCTAAGTAGGTTAGCACCGTTTACTGAATCGAGCCCTAGGAGTTAAACAGATAGCAGTACCACCACAATATCTTGATTTCACTGATGTGTTTTCCCCTCAATCTGCAGATAAGTTACCACCACACAGACCTTACGACTGTCCCATTGACTTACTACATGGTACCATGCCCCCGAGAGGTAATCTATACAACCTCACAGGTCCTGAGAAAATCTCCATGAAGGAGTATATTAAAGAAAACCTAGAGAAAGGTTTTATCAGACCATCCACGTCACCAGCCGGCACCGGCTTTTTCTTTGTTGAAAAAAAGGATGTGGGTTTACGTCCCTGCATTAATTACAGGGGATTGAATAAAATCACTGTTAAAAACAGATATCCGTTGCCTCTGATTGACGACCTGTTTGCACTGGTAACAGGGGCAAAGATTTTTTCTACATTGGACTCGTGGGGGCATACAACCTGATCAGAATTTGTGAGGGTGATGAATGGAAGACGGCCTTCAATACTCAAGATCGCCACTACCAATACCTAGTGCTGCCTTTTGGCCTGTGTAACGCACCGGCCGACTTCCAGGATCTCATGAATGATGTGTTTAGGGATGTATTGGGAAGATTTGTGGTCTTCTATTTGGATGATATCCTGATATACTCCAATTCATTGTCTGAGCATCGAGGTCATGTGAGATTTGTATTGCAGAAGTTAAGGGAGAATTCGTTATTTGCCAAATTTGAAAAGTGTGTATTTGAAGTCACGCAGGTCCCTTTTTTAGGTTATGTTATTTCAGATACTGGCCTGTCAATGGATGAAAAAAAAATGTCAGCAGTTTTAGATTGGCCACCTCCTAAAGGTCTTAAAGCTATCCAGCGTTTTATTGGCTTTGCCAATTATTATCGCAGGTTCATCAAAAACTTCTCGTCTTTGGTGGCACCTTTGACCAATCTAACTAAGAAGGATTCAGACCCGGTTAATTGGTCTCCCCAGGCCTATAAAGCATTCTCTGACCTAAGAACTGCCTTTTGCTCAGCTCCCATTCTCACGCATCCGGAAGTGAATCTATCGTTTATTGTAGAAGTGGATGCCTCAGAATTGGAGTGGGAGCTGTTCTTTCACAGTACTCTGGCAAGCCAGAACGTCTACACCCCTGTGCCTTCTTTTCCACAAAATTTACCTCAGCTGAACAAAATTACGATATTGGTAATCGTCGAGTTATTGGCTGTAGAAATGGCATTTGAGGAGTGGAGGCACTAGTTGGAAGGAGCTGATCATCTAATCACTGTTTATACTGACCACAAGAATTTACAGTATATTAAGGGGGCTAAAAGGTTAAATCCCAGACAAGCCCGATGGGCATTATTTTTTTACTGGTTTCAATTTTGTAATAACCTATAAACCAGGTTCCAAGAATGTCAACGCTGATGCTTTATCTAGAACCTTTGAACCCAAGGCTGCACGGGATCTTTCCCCTAAGGAAATTATACCCACACATTGTGTTCTGCACGCCACTCACACCCAATAATTTTCAGATTTTACTGAGACATTGCAATCTTTCCAACAGGACCGACCCCAGCAGACACCTTCGGGTCTCCTGTTTGTACCTTTGCATTGAAGTCTACAGGTGCTGCTCATGACTCTAAACTGGCAGGGCACCCTGGGGAGGTCAAAACACTGAATCTGCTATCACGTCCTGTATGTTGGCCTTCAATTAGCAAGGATTGTAAGGCTTTTGTTGCAGCCTGTCCTACTTGTGCCAGAAGTAAAGTGTCCCAGGCTTCTCCCCGGGGTCATCTCATGCCATTACCTATCCCATCCGGACATTGGTCTCATCTCTCGATGGATTTAATAGTTGATTTGCCCCTTTCTGGTGGGAAAAAAGTGATTTGGGTAATTGTTCACAGATTCAGTAAAATGGCACATTTTGTACCACTCCCTGGGTTGCCCACAGCCCAAAAATTGGCTAAATTGTTAATTGTACACATTTTTCGCCTGCATGGGATATTTGAGAACATTGTGTCTGACAGGGGGGTACAATTTGTTTCTCCGTTCTGGCGTGCCTTTTGTGAACTAGTAGGCATCAAACTATCTTTCTCCTCTGGGTTTCACCCTGAGATCAATGGGCAGACAGAGAGGACCAATCAATCCTTAGAACAGTACCTGCAACGTTTTGTTTCAGACTGTCAAGAAGCATGGTCAGAATATTTATCGTTTGCTGAGTTTGCATTTAATAACCTGCCCAATACTTCCACCAAATTGTCTCCATTTTGGGTTGTCACTGGCCAAAATCCCAAATTTACGTGGTTTCCATCTACCAACTCCTCTTTCCCGGCTTTGGAGGAATAGAGCACTCACGCTCAACAAATCTGGCCACAGGTGCAGCAAAATCTGAAGAATGCAGTGTCCCGTCAGAAATTGTATGCCAATGCCCACCAATCTCCTGAGTATGAGTTTTCTCCAGGGGATATGGTGTGGGTAGCTACTTGCAATATCCCTTTACGTCAGCCTTCAGCTAAGTTGAGGCCTAGATTTATTGGTCCATATCCCATTCAGAAAAAAAATAATAATGTGGTTTAGAAAGTGACACTTTCCCAGTCTATGAGAGGAGTTAAATCATTTCATGTCTCTCTTCTGAAACCTGCCACTAATACCATCATGCCTTCAGCTCCTCCTCCTCCTGTTGAGGTAGATGGAGAAACAGAGTATGAAGTAGATACAATTTTAGACTCTAGAAGAGGGTCTTTGCAGTATGTAGTAGACTGGAAAGGATACGGCCCTGAGGAAATATGCTGGATTCCAGCCCGTCAAATTCATGCTGACAGGTTAATTAATGAGTTTCATCTGAAATTCCCTGATAAACCCAATAATGAGTGTTCGGAGACCACTTCTCAGGGGGGTGGGGAAAATGTAACATCCTTACCTTCCAGCGGCAGGTTCCGCGGCGTCTCCAGCGGGATCTCACAGCAGACATCCTCTGGTGGCAACCCCAGCTCCCCTCCGGCGTTGAGTTCCGGCGTGCGTGCGACCAAACACATGCGCGCGACGGCTGGCGAACCTTATAGGTTGAGGAGGAGGATTTAGCTGAGGTCAGTGGTGAGGTCACTGAAGTGACATCACTATGGGAGTGGTTTCTGGAGATTGGATCTGTATATAAGGCCAGTGCTTTCATTCACTCACTGGTCTTGATACTAATCAGTTTGCTGGTTCTTGGCGTATCTAGCTACCTCTGAGCTACATCAATATATTGTGTAGACGCACAATATATACTGTATGTACTCTAGTCAGTCATTTGTTGTTTTCTTTATTGATAGCTGCAATTTGCAATTCATTCATAATATCCTCCTGATATTATTGAAGTGTTATCTCGCTGTATATTTATCTGTGTACCGACCTCTTGCCTGTCTTTGAACTTGCTCCAGTCCTTCTGTACGATTGCCATCTGATTACCGATACCGACTCGGCCTGACCCTGAATTTGCTACTGTCTAATCCTTGCAATACGACTGATACCCATTACTGCTGATATTTGACTTTGATTAAGCCTTGCGACTTTGTACCTCGATTAATAATTGTGCACAAGTACTGACCGGTCTAGACCTTATATTACTATTGTGTATTATCTGTGTCTGTCAGCTCGTCAAGCACCAGCGTGATACAATTATTGCACACTTTCTGTAAATCCAAAAAACTTCATTTCACTTTTCAAGTATCACTGTGTGTGTCTCCTATATGATATATCTAACCACTTCACCCCCCCAGTGCTAAATTTCTCCGTCCCTCTGCGCACCGCTTCACCCCCGGGGACGGAGAAAGGCGCACTTGTTTGTTTACTGGCTGGGAGTGGGCGGGGAACTCTCGCTCACACTCCAGCCAGCCCGCACAGCAGGTGACTAATTGGATGTTAGGAAGAAGCGTTCCTAAATCCAATTAGCCTCGCCGATTGCGAGTAGAATGAAGACGGCTTCAAACAAAAGCCGTCTTCATTCAAAACAATGTAGGTAAACAAACGTGCAGCGCGCGATCGCACACCCGTGCGACCCACGCGCGCGCACACACCCCGGCTCTGCAGTACTATGATTGGTTATGGGGACTCTCCAGTCCCCAATAACCAATCATAGTACATAAATTCTAGAATGCAAGCAGCGCTGAAAGGTAAACAAATCACGCTGGTGTTTCAGGGGTAAAACCCCTCAGTTGTGAAATGGTTAACTGACATTTTTTTATCATAACAACCAATGATTTATACAGGAAAATCATGACAATTAACAAGGTTGCCCAAACTTTCTCATCCCACTGTATAAGTTTTTTTTTTTTTTTTAATAAAATTGGTTATTTTTTATTTTATTTTCCTTTCCAAGATGGCCAATCACAGTGATCCCCTCTCATAGGCATCAGTCATCAACCTATGAGAGGGGATCACGTTTGGAGCCTCTCCAGGTGACAGCCGAGTGACACAGCAGTCACCATTACAGCGCAGCTAATAGATCACAGCGCTGTATAAGAAAAAATAAATGATTGTTTCTTTTCTATTCAGTCTGCTAGTGGTGATGACTGTTGGCAGACTGTTGATGAAGCGGAGCACCCTCAGTCTAGCGGGGATGCGTGCATATCGGCAAACACAATCCCCTAAAAAACACTCCTCCAGGACTTGACGCCAATTGGCATTAGGTCATACCTCCCAACTTTTTGAGATGAGAAAGAGGGGCACTTATGCCATGCCTTTGCCACATCCCTGATCACGCCCCCGTCACACCCCTAGTCACACATACCATAAAGATTTCATAAGAAAAATATGTTGTTTTATAATTCAAAGCACACTGGTCCTTTCTATTCTGGTTCATTTTCCAATTTAAAATTTGTAATATATCAATTTAAAGGTTGAGAATGAAGCTTAGAGTCAATCAAACACATTTTTTAGTAGAAAAATATATATATTTACATAGAAAGAGGGACAAAATCCTGAAAGAGGGACAAATGGGAAGGAAAGAAGGACATGGGGAGAGGGTTCCCAAAGAGGGACTGTCCCTCCAAAAGAGGGACAGTTGGGAGCTATTCATTAAATGGTCCTGGGGGAGCCACCTTTCTGCATTAGGCGGTCGTAAGGTGGTTAATTAAGGCTCTTGCGGAATACATGGGGAGTCTAGTTTGGTAGCTGGGTCATATTTAGTGATAACCAGAGGTCTTGGTCATAAAGTTATCAATAAGATATTCAAACTATGATGGAAATCATGGGCAAAACCAACAGTGAAACAATGAAATCAATCATATACACCTGGTCAAGTGGTTGATGATAAATTTGAAAAAAAAAAAATATATATATACATATATATATATATTATATATATATATATATATATATATATATATATATATATATATATATATATATATATATACACCCTCTTTCCCTGAAATTAAGACCTACCTTGAAAATAGCTGGAAGTTTGAGCATGCTTAAAATATAAGCCCTACCCCAAAAATAAGCCCTAGTGGAAATTAGAGGAGGTAGAGGCAGCCAGAAAGCAGGAACACAGCTGTGCAGTGCGATCAGGCACCAGTAATCCCAGCACACTGCAAGGTTATCAGCTATGTGCAGAGATGAAAAGACAGGTGCCTGATTAGTGCAGTAGCATACCTTCAAATCCAGGAACATCACATTACAAAGGAATAATAATAGTAATAATAATAATAATGTTCTGCTGAGACACTTCCTGATTAGAAGGATAAGGCATCCCCTGAAAATGAGTCCTAGCACATTATATATATATCTATATATATCTATATCTATATATATATATATATATATATATATATATATATATATATATATATATATATATATATATATATATATTAGCATCATTTTCTTCTGACAGGTCACGCAGTGGCTGGAGAGGCAGCGCAGTAAAATCCAGGTGGGAGCTGACAGTATCAAAGTCATTGTGATAAAAGTATCCAATGTGGAAGCAGATGTCCAGAAAGTGGCAGTAATTGTTTTAAGCGAGGAGGAGGAGGAATGGTTTGAAACCTACTTTACAAAAATTCGATTCCAAAGCCGAACGCATCATGATGGAAACTTCTTCTTCATTTCATCTAAAGGAGGAAGAATCAACAAAGCCACCAATGATGTACAAACTCTTCATAAAAGGTATGATCATTTGGGGAGAATGTTTTTAATAGAAAGAATTGTCAGATTGCTATACCTCAAAGCTCACCCTAGGCTCACAAGCTGCTGCAGTGCTTAATTATTATTATTATTATTTATTTAATTTATAAAGCGCCAACATATTACGCAGCGTTGAACATTAATTTAGGTTACAGACAATATTTAGGAGTGACATACAGCAATATGACAATACAGGAATACAAGAAAACCAGATCACGCAGCACAGTATGAGTACAAGGTAATGCTTAGTCAGTCACTGGATGGAGCATGGAGATTAGGCAAGTTAGGTTCACTCAGATGCATAGCATGGGTTCACAGTAATGGAGGTGCATGATCAGGTAGGACACAAAAGGAGGAGGACCCTGCCCAAAGGCTTACAATCTAGAGGGAGAGGTAAGGACACGAACGGTAGGGGACCAGAGTTCAGCTGTAGGTTTAGAGCACTTGTGAGGGGTAGTAGGCCAGAGTGAAAAGGTGAGTTTTGAGGACTTTCTTGAAGATGTTGAAGGAGGGGGCTGCCCTAATGAGTGGAGGTAGGGAGTTCCATAGTGTTGAAGCAGCTCTTGAGAAGTCCTGGAGGCGTGCATGGGACTGGGTGATGCGGGGGGCGGTTAGGCGAAGTTCATTGGAAGAGCGAAGTGAGCGGCTAGGTGTGTACCTCTGAGTAAGATCGGAAATGTAGGTTGGACAGGTTTTGTGGACAGATTTGTAGGTCAGACACAGTATCTTGAATTTGATTCTGGACTGGATAGGAAGCCAGTGGAGGGATTCTAGGAGGGGATCTGCCGTTGTGGAGCGATGGGAGCAGTGGATAATTCTGGCTGCTGCATTCATGATGGACTGCAGTGGGGCTGTTCGGGTCATAGGGAGACCAGACAGCAGGGCATTGCAGTAGTCAAGGCGGGAAATTATGAGGGCATGGATGAGGAGTTTGGTGGTGGCAGAGGTCAGGAAAGGGCGAATCTTACAGATGTTACAAAGGTGGAAGTTGCAGGACTTTGTGAGGTTTTGGATGTGGGAAGTGAAGGAGAGTGCGGAGTCCAGGGTGACACCCAGACAACGGGCTTGAGAGGTAGGGCGAATGGTAGTGTGGTTAACAGTGACATGCACATCTGGGAGGTTAATGAGGGGACTCTGGTTGTACCTGACTAGTGACTACATCACACTAAAGGTACTGGCCTGCATCGGGTCAGCTACCCGTGGGTTACTTGAAATGAGGGTCGGGTTTGGGTACCCATTTTGATTTTAATCGGGTAGCAGGTGTGGGTCGGGTCACGGATAGTGAAAGCAAGTAAGCATGAGATAATTCTCTGTCTTTTGTTTCACAAAATCTGTGGTGGCTAAATTACTTGTTTGCTGCTGCTGCTAATCTTTAATGCCAGTAGACCCCTTCCTAACCCTGGGCTTAATGACACCAATAGCCCCCTGGACCCCATGGAGTACTGGGTAAAGAGATTGGACATCTGCCTAGGTTTGCCTGGGTCCACTGACAGCTCTGCTGTCATGTCATTGCTATCACTGCAAGGAAAAAAAAAACATTTACAAAAACCTCTCTGGGTGTTTTTTTGGCATTGGCCATTCATCCTCCTCTAGTGGTGCTACCACCGCCAGGTTCCATTGGGACTCACCATCACCTCTGTGATTGCTTAATGAGTATTTCCCTGTTTAAAACCACTTATTATCAATTAATAGCTGCATTTAAAGTGTTTATTTAACTTTAATATCTATTTTATAAAATAGTAAAAGTTCTTTTTGGATTTTATTTGTTTAAATTATAGCCCCTTATCATCTTTATAATCCATGCAATTTGGGGGATTGTAGCATGTATGGGGGCCTTGCTAGTAGCTAAAATGCTTTCCCATGATCACGGCTGTGAATTTCAGTAATCGCCTCATTCATGGAAAAAATCTGGGTCGAATTCATAGGGAGGCACAGGGGACAGAAGGAGGCACAATGGGGGACAAAAGGAGGCACAATGGGGGACAAAAGGAGGTACAATTGGGTATAGAATAAGACACAAAGGAGGACAGAAGGAGGCATGAGAGGAAAGAAGGAAGTACACACAGTGACAGCGGGAGGTACAAGGGGACAGAAGAAGGCATGAGGGCCAGAAGGAGGCACAAAATAGAACAATAGGAGGCACAGGGGACTGAAGGAGGCACAAAGGGGGGCATATTGAGGCACAAAGGGGGAGAAGAGAAGGCACAAGAGGAAAGAAGAAGGCACGGGGGGCTGAAGGAGGCACACAGGGGACAGAAGGAGACACAATTGGGGAGAGAAAAAAGCACAAAGGGGGGCAAAGGGAGGCACAAGGAGACAGAGACACAAAGGAAAACAAAAGAATGCACAAAGGGGGACAGAAGGAGGCACCACTTGGGGACAGAAGATGGCAGAGGGGGTGTAAGGAGACAAAGGGAGACAGAATAAGCCACAAAGGGGCACAGAAGGCGGCATAGGGGACAGAGGTGGCACATGGGGACTAAAGAGGCACATGGAGACAGGATGAGGCACAAAGGGAGACAGAAGAAGGCACAGGAGGACAGAAAGAGGCAGAGTGGGACTGAAGGAGGAATGGGGGGGCAAAGGTAGCACAAGGTGGCAAAGAAAGGAACCAGGGGACAGAAGGAGGCACAAAGGGGCACAGAAGGAGGCAGAGGTGGCACAAGGGGACTGAAGGAGGCTTAAAGGGAGACAGAAAGACAAAAAGGGGTCAGACATGGCGCAAGGGACTGAAAGAGGCACAAGGAGACAAAAGGAGGCACAAAAGGTGAAAAAGGATGCA
The DNA here is from genome assembly GCF_040937935.1 of Hyperolius riggenbachi. Taxonomy (NCBI): domain Eukaryota; kingdom Metazoa; phylum Chordata; class Amphibia; order Anura; family Hyperoliidae; genus Hyperolius; species Hyperolius riggenbachi. Next base: position 144,424 of record NW_027152363.1, on the reverse strand, counting down.
CAAGGCGCAGGGGGACACAGTGGCAGCTGCCTTCAACTTATGCTAATCAGATGCAGCAGAAGCAAGTAATAGAACACCCATGGGGCGGGGCATTGTCAGGGTGGGGCTTAATTTGGGGGTGGCCTTAGTCTAGCAACATGGTTCCCCAGGACCAATGGCACTCCAGGCAATGGCCTATACTGCCCATGCCTAGAAGCACCCCTGCCTAAAGCTCATAAACTTGGTCCTTGAGTGACTGTATGTCAAGGTTAGAAGAATTGGGCGGAGCCAACAACTAGTTTTTTAACATGGAAAAATATAGACTGCTGACATTCTTACACTGTTAATGTTGCAACTCTCAAACTTGACACAGTTGGTCACTGGGTGACTGGGATTAATATTCACAAAAGTGGGTGGAGCCTACAACAGCCAATCAAAGTTCACCTATTGATTTTTCAAGGGCAATATTTAAACTGCTGCCGTTTTTACTCTCTGAATGGCAGAGGTCTCAAATCTGGCTCGGTCTGTCATTAGGTGACTGGGGTTCACATTTTGAAAAGGCACAGAGACAAAAATAGCCAATTCGATTTGTTTTATTTCAGTGGGAAAATTTAAATTATTGATGCCAAGGACCACAAAGCTCACAAACTTGGTCATTGATTGACTGTGTGTCAGGGTTAAAAAAAGTGGGCAAATCCAACAACAGCATTTTTTTACATGGGAAAATATAAACTGCAGCCATTATTACACTGGTAATGACAGGGTTCTCAAATTTTGCACAGTTGGGCACTGGGTGACTGGAATAAATATTCAGAAAAGTAGGTAAAGCCTACATCAGCCAATGGCAGAGGTCTCAAACCTGCTACAGTCAGTCATTAAAGGCCCATACACACAACTGATTTTTTAAACGACGGGTCGTTTAGACGTCCCGTCGTTAAGTTGTCCGGATGTCAAATCAGGCGTGTGTACAGTTCGGCTGATAAGACTGGTCTTGAGCGATCCGCCTGGCGGATCACTCAAGACCAGTCTTATCAGCCGAACGACGGACTGTACACACGCCTGATTTGATGTCTGGACAACTGAACGATGGGACGTCCAAACGACCCGTCGTTTAAAAAAATCAGACGTGTGTATGGGCCTTTAGTGACTGGGGTTTAAATTTATTAAAGGGGGTGGAGGCACAAACAGCCAAGCAGATATACTGCTTCCATTCATACATTTTTTTATGACAGGAACCTGAAAGTTCACAAACTTAGTCATTGAGTGACTGTGTGTCAAGATAGGGTTCTCAAACTTTGCACAGTTTGTCATTGGGTGACTGGGATTGATATTAAAAGAGTGTGTAGAGCCTTCAAAAAACAATCTAAATTCACCTATTGATTATCAAGTGGAATATTTAAATTGCTGCCATTCTGACACAAGCCTCAAACCTGGTACAGTTGGTCCTTAGGTGACTGGGGTTCAAATTCATAAAATGGGGTGGAGCCATGAATAACCAGTCAGATTTGTTTCATTTTACTGAGAAAATACAAAATATTGATGTCAAGGACCCCAAAGCTCACAAACTTGGTCATTGAGCAATTGTGTGTTAGGGTTAAAAAAAGTGTGAGGAACCAACACCAGCCAAATACATACCCGGACAACGCTGGGTCATCAGCTAGTTGACAAATAAGGATTATAACAGAAGTAATAATGATTGGCCAATTTTAACAGATGCAATTTATTATGAGAGCTTACCTACACAATCTATTTGTAATATTGAAAATCTGTTGGCCTTCATACTACATGGAGGTGGTAAAATTAACCAATCAAGATTGCGTGTGTATGCAGCATTCATCTTAAAACTATATAAGCCCTGACTCAGTGATTATTCCTTGATGCTTACGGCTGCAGTGGTGGAAGTGTCATCCTGGCCACCACAATTCATGCAGGGAATTGCAGCACATTAATGTACTATATCTACCAGTGTGCATTGTGGCAGCCAGGGTGACACTTCCACAGCTATGAGCCTCACTTTCAGAAGATGGAGCTGTGCATTGTGTGTGGAGCAGCCTAAAGCAGACAGGGACAGGGATGTGGCTGCTCTGTTCTGCTATCTGTTGTTTGAGAAGGTTTGTTACATTTCAGTTTTTATTGATTCAAATAAGAGTAAAAATGTGTGTACAAAAATAGGTTTTATTTACTTTACGATACTTTCAAAATGCATCTTAGAAGAAAATGGAAAAAGCAAGTTTCAGGTCAGGTTGCTAGCTGTGGGTTGAGCGTGGGTATCCAAGTCACCAGAAAGTAGGTTCCAGGTCCAATGATGGTAGTGGGGCTACAGGTGCGGGTTGGGTGAAGGTCTGAAACATTAAACTCTTACAAGCCTCTACCTCAAAGTGCATACCTAAAATTCCCAGTATTTTCTTCTTCTTTTTTTGGGACTAACAGATTCCATCTTCCATCTGTGAGTGGACGGGATGCGAGAGAGGTCTTTAAACGCATTTGCTTGAGTAAAAGCAGCCAAGAAGAAAAGCAGCAAGTGGAAAAATATCTGCAAGATCCTGGAGTACTAGACACCGAAGTGACCGTGCAGGAAGCCATACACGCTGCATACGTGATAACTAATCTTCTTAAGGCATGGATCACACCTGCTTCCCAGTTGGTAGAAGAAGAAGAAGAAGAAGAAGAAGAAGAAGAAGAAGAAGAAGAAGAAGAAGAAGAAGAAGAAGAAGGGAATGTATCAAGAGAAGACAGACAGATATATTTTAAAATAATTCTTGACATTTTCCCGGTGGGCCTCCACCAGCATGGTCCTGGATTGATTGACTATCTACACGCCTTTTCTGAAAAAGATTCCACATATTTCTACAACAAATGGCGGAGGCAGCAGTATAAAGAAAGACTGAGTGACATCATTGGTAAAACCTAGTTTATTTTGTAGCTGTGATGGTTGTGGGGGAGGGTGGCAGAAATTATACATAAATATATAAATGAGGCTCTAAATTTATATGCATGTCTAATATAGATAATCTAACCTTTTTCAGGACACTTCAGGAGCCGCTTGCCAACTGAGGTCCAAATTCTACAATACATCAAGCGTCAGGGATGGACGACTAATGTTCCCACATCCCAAGACATTGTATTAAACTGGAAACCCAGCAAAACCAGAGGAGCAGTGGCAGACACTGGAGACTGGAAAGCCAGAATACAATCTCAAGACTGGAAGGGGTTAGTCATTGTAAAGGACACTGAAAGAGGTGGGGAGAAGCTCATGACAACTCAACTTTTCAGCAAAGGGGAAGTAGTATGCGACTACCATGGGATCCTTGTCTCAAAAGCCAAAGGAGAGCAAATCATGAAAGAAATGGGACCAGATGAATCGGGCTACATTTATTTTTTCACAGATGAGCATGGCAGAAAAAAGGCTGTTGATGCAAAAACCATCCCCTGTCCCTGCCACCCCAACATCCCTTCTACCTACGGCAGGAAAATAAACCATTCCTGCAAAGTAGACAATCTCCATCCCACTCTGCAGAAATTGGATGATGGTACTCCAGTGATCTTATTTAAGGCCAAGAAGGACATTCAGCCAGGGACAGAGCTTTTGTTTAATTATGGGGTAACTCGAAAGTCACATGGTGCAGAAGCTGCAGACCTCTTGTGGCTGGATTCCTGAACACATGTAAGTGTCAATGAGATATGCAAGGTTATTGATTAATTTACACAGTCATTTTGAAAAAGAGGCATTCCAGAAATAAACAATGAGGGATGGCACGATCATTCAAGGCTGTATTTAAACTTTTTGTGCCCCATGGCCAAGTATGTTGTGTCTCCCCTTTGATGTGCAGCAGCGCCCCTCCCATTCCATGTGCAGCCCCCTCTTCCATGTGTATCATCCATGTAGAGCAGCCCCTCTTATTCCACTTAATCTGGCAGCAGAATTTCCCCAAAAATAGTTAATCTAGCAGCAGTTCCCCCAAAATAGGTGCCCTTATTCCATGTGCAGCCCCCTCTTCCATGTGTAACATCTATGTACAGCAGCCCTTCCTATTCCATGTGCAGCCCCCTCTTTCATGTGTAACATCCCTGTACAGCAGCCCCTCCCATTCCATGTACAGCAACCCCCTCCCATTCCATGTACAGTCCCCCCTCTTCCATGTGCATCTTCCATGTACAGCAGCTCCCTCCCATTCCATGTGCAGCCCCATCTTCCATGTGCATCTTCCATGCACAGCAGCCCCTCCCATTCCATGTGCAGCCCCCTCTTACATGTGTAACATTCATGTACAGCAGCCCCCTCCTGATCCATGTGCAGCCTCCTCTTACATGTGTAACATCCATGTACAGCATCCCCCTCCCATTCCATGTGCAGCCCCGTCTTCCGCTCCACTGGGGGAGGGGGTCTGGGGGATGTGGGGATGCTCCACTGGGGAGGGGGTCTGGGGTATGTGGGGATGCTCCACTGGGGAGGGGGTCTTGGGTATGTGGGGATGCTCCACTGGGGGAGGGGGTCTGGGGATGTGGGGATGCTCCACTGGGGGAGGGGGTCTGGGGATGTGGGGATGCTCCACTGGGGGAGGGGGTCTGGGGATGTGTGGACGCTCCACTGGGGGAGGGGGTCTGGGGTATGTGGGGATGCTCCACTGGGGGAGGGGGTTTGGGGTATGTGGGGATGCTCCACTGGGGGAGGGGGTCTGGGGGATGTGGGGATGCTCCACTGGGGGAGGGAGTCTGGGGATGTGGGGATGCTCTCCTGGTGGAGGGGGTCTGGGGATGTGGGGATGCTCCACTGGGGGTTGGGGGGTTGTGGGGATGCTCTCCTGGGGGAGGGGGTCTGGGGGATTTGGGGATGCTCCACTGGGGGAGGGGGTCTGAGGATGTGTGGACGCTCCACTGGGGGAGGGGGTTTGGGGTATGTGGGGATGCTCCACTGGGGGAGGGGGTCTGGGGGATGTGGGGATGCTCCACTGGGGGAGGGGGTCTGGGGTGTGTGGGGATGCTCCACTGGGGGAGGGGGTCTGGGGATGTGGGGATGCTTCACTGGGGGAGGGAATCTGGGGATGTGGGGATGCTCCACTGGGGAGGGGGTCTGGGGGAATGTGGGGATGCTCCACTGGGGGAGGGGGTCTGGGGGATGTAGGGACGCTCCACTGGGGGAGGGGGTCTGGGGATGTGGGGATGCTCTCCTGGGGGAGGGGGTCTGGGGATGTGGGGATGCTCCACTGGGGAGGGGGTCTGGGGTATGTGGGGATGCTCCACTGGGGGTTGGGGGGTTGTGGGGATGCTCTCCTGGGGTTGGGGGTCTGGGGGATGTGGGGATGCTCCACTGGGGGAGGGGGTCTGGGGTATGTGGGGATGCTCCACTGGGGACGGGGTCTGAGGTATGTGGGGATGCTCCACTGGGGGAGGGGGTCTGGGGTATATGGGGATGCTCCACTGGGGGGTGGGGTCTGGGGGAGAGGGGGAGGCTCCACTGGGGGAGGGGGTCTGGGGATGTGGGGATGCTCCACTGGGGGTTGGGGGGTTGTGGGGATGCTCTCCTGGGGGAGGGGGTCTGGGGATGTGGGGATGCTCCACTGGGGGAGGGGGTCTGGGGTATGTGGGGATGCTCCACTGGGGGGTTGTGGGGATGTGGGGATGCTCTCCTGGGGGAGGGGGTCTGGGGATGTGGGGATGCTCTCCTGGGGGAGGGGTTCTGGGGATGCTTCACTGGTGGAGGGGTCTGGGGGATGTGGGGACGCTCCACTGGGGGAGGGGGTCTGGGGTGTGTGGGGATGCTCTCCTGGGGGAGGGAGTCTGGGGTATGTGGGGATGCTCCACTGGGGGAGGGGGTCTGGGGTATATGGGGATGCTCCACTGGGGGAGGGGGTCTGGGGGAGGCTCCACTGGGGGAGGGGGTCTGGGGATGTGGGGATGCTCCACTGGGGGTTGGGGGGTTGTGGGGATGCTCTCCTGGTGGAGGGGGTCTGGGGATGTGGTGATGCTCCACTGGGGGAGGGGGTCTGGGGTATGTTGGGATGCTCCACTGGGGGTTGGGGGGATGTGGGGATGCTCCACTGGAGGTTGAGGGTCTAGGGGGATGTGGTGAAGCTCCATTGGTGTGGGGGACTGGGGGGAATTTATGGATGCTCCACTGGGGGTGGGGTCTATGAGCACTATGGACACTAAACTGTACCTGAGCAGGTAGGTGAGGGAGGATTTCTTACCCAGACTTCCATCTTTTCCTCTTTCATTTTACATCGTGTCATGTGACTGCCGCACTTCCTGGTAGTCACGCGACATGATGTGAGATGCAAGGGGAATAGACGGAGGCCTGGGTAAGAAACTCTCCCTTCCATCCCTTCTCACCTGCTCAGCAGACTGGAGTGGCAACGGAGTGAAAACGGATCCACCAGCACTTAAGATGGCCATACATCAGGTGACCTGGCGGCCGATCGAGCAACCAATTCAATTATTATAGTCAAATTGGATGAAAATCGGTGCCGCCAAGTGCATGCCTGATCATCCATGCAATCAATATCGGGATGGAAATTGGTTGCACGGTTGATCACGCATGTCACAAGATGTTGGGCCTAAGTTGGTTGGTCGGGTGTGCCATGGTACAGCAGTGATTTCCATGATGTGAGATGCAAGGGGAATAGACGGAGGCCTGGGTAAGAAACTCTCCCTTCCATCCCTTCTCACCTGCTCAGCAGACTGGAGTGGCAACGGAGTGAAAACGGTTCCGATCCACTGGTGATCAGATCCATTTTCATGGATCCATTTGCCAGTGTGGACCAAGCCGACGGATCCAGTGAAGTGGAGACCGGATCTGCTTTACCGGATCCATTTGGCTTTAAAGAAAACCTGAACTGAACATTAAAAGTCAAAATAAACATACGCAAGTCATACTTGCCTTCATGTAGTCTACTCCTCAGTGTCTTTCTCCTGTCTCGCGTCCCGTTTGTTCACTGTGATCAAGGGAATTTTCCGTCCTCCATTTTGAAAATGGCCATTACCCATAACAGCTTTCTGGTCAGCACACAGTTAAACTGTAACATCGCCCACTTGAGCCATAGGGAAACATGGTACATCAGTTTTCCTCTCAGCTATAACTGACAGCAACTGATACATAACTGACAGCAACTGATATATTTCAGATCTGACAAAATATTGTCAGAACTGGAAGGGATTATTGTTAGAAGAAAATGGTGAGCTTCTGAGAGGAACTGATGGCAAGGTAACTATGTAATGTTCATTTGAAGTTACCTCGTGTGTTTATTTTAAATATTTTTACTCAGTACAGGTTCTCTTTAAGATACCAGTGTGAACCGGGCTTTCATGATCGCTTTTGCAGCATGTACTGCTGGCTGCAGTTGTACTGCAGCCAAGCAGTTCTGATTTCTTTACATGCATTTTCTTGCATAGCTGAGTGTTGATACCATCTGCAATAGCTCTGCAGTTCATGGCAGCTTGAGATTCTCTTGAGAATTCAAACATTGCCTGTTGCAGCTGAGCTGCAATTCCTTTCATGCAGGTTGCATAGTTTTGTCTGCCTTTACCTGCTGTCAGCTTGTGACTGATTACCATTCACCTGTGTGGGAATTTGCATATCCACTCCCATTTGATGACCTCAGTATAAAGAGTTGCTTCCTGCTGTGCTCCCCGCCCATCATAGTTTCAGTCTCAGTCTGTCTAAGCTGTTATGGCCCATACTCACGAGGGACAATTGTCGCCGCAACACGCGGGTCGCGCGTGTTGTGGCGACAGGTCGCCCGTGAGTATGGGCCGCGCGCACCCCGGACTGTCGCCCGGAAATGGCGCGCACCCCGAACTGTCGCCCGTCGCTGATGTCGCCAGGCGATTGAAATGTTCAATTGCCTGCCGACAGTCGCCGCCACAACTCCGCCGCAGCTGTCGCTAGTCCGCGTGAGTACGTGGTCTAGCGACAGCAACCTCCATTGAGGTACTCAGAGCTTCCGGCGGGAGGAGGAGGAACATCGGCGACAGCTGGTCCCTTTTCCGCGTGTGTACGCGGAGGGACCTGGCGAGGAGCTGTCGCCGGCCTCTCGCCCACACGCTCATGTGTGCTGACGACAGGCCACTTTTGCCGCCCGTGAGTATGGGCCATTACTCCTGGGCCTCTGTTCCTGGTTCTCGTGTTTCTCGTGTGGATTGCACTGGCTCTTGTGGAGGATCAGTAGCTGCGGTTGCTATTGACTATCTCACTCCTGTGTGTTTGTCTATGTATGAACGCTTGCTGTCGCTGAGGAATGACTGGATTAGCAAGTGTTCATTCCGTTTGTCTCAGTCCTTGTTTATGTGTGTCCTTCGGGAGCGTAGTTAGTTCCTGATACATGCATATATATTGGTTCGCCAGTATATTCGTATCTCAGTTAGATTTGTTATTTTGCTAGTCTTGCGTCATATATTGGTTCATTGCAATATATACGCATACTAGCGCGTTTGTTATTTTCCATATTGCGACACGGATTACTGTATATATTTGTGTATTTCCTGTACCTGTTTCTTGCTCTGCCTTTGCCTTGCCTTGTGGATTGCGCTATCTCCTGCGGCGGAGTGGCGAATCCTTCCAAGTCCTGTTCTTGCGAGGTAAGCCATCACTGTGGTCGCGAGTGGCTGCCTCATTCCAGTCTGTCCTGTTTGTGAATACTTGCTGTCACTGAGGAGTGACTAGATTAGCAAGCGTTCATTCTGTCAGTCTGTCCCTTTCTCTCTAAGTTCTGGTTAAGAACGCTCAGCGCTGTTTTTGCACTGAGCAACCTTTGTTAAGTGTTGTTGTGGTTGCTCGGAGCTACGCCTACTCTGTGCACCACATCTTCTGCTGGAGTTAGTCCTCTCCTCCACCAGTGAGTTCGCACTATACCCCTGAGATTCATAGTTTTATGCCTTGCTTGCATCTTGTGCGTGTGTTTCCTTTATGTCAGAGTGTGCATTGCGCGCTGACCGTAGAGGATACACCGCCAAGCGTTACATGGGCCTTGTAGTTTACTGATAAATACTTCAATAACCTTGTTTAAAAATGTTGAAGAAAGTGATGATGTGGCCCAGTCACAGCAACATTAATAGTGTCCAGTTATTTTATAGCTTCAATTGTTAATTTTATAAACAGTTACACAGATTTTTTAAATGACTAAATTACTTACTAAATATTGTAAATATTGTTAATGTTAATTTAGCACATTTTCCTTCATGTTTACAGATGAACATTGAGCAAGTATTCACAGAAAGGATGTATGGTTACTTACGCAGCAGTGGGAGACGCCTTATTCCGTCTTTTAGACCATAGAGTAATGAGAACATTGGTTTGGATGACATAACTTTTGTATTTTATGTTGTGCTGATATAAACTATTAGTGTTTTGTTTATTTAGCTGTTTAAACTATTCTAAAATTATATTTTGTGAAAGTTTATTAGTGTGAAAAAATGTAAACTTGTTCATTGTGGAATTCTAAATAAATAATTAATACCCACTGTGAAGAATCGTATTATATATTCAGTGTATCACTAAGGCCACATTCACAGTAGGATATTATACAGGAACTGCAACACAATGGAGCAAAAAAAGTTGTAACGCACGACGTTACAGCTGAGTTGATCACATGCAGTGAATCATACAGTCAATGAAAAGTATGCTTCACTTCTAGTGTCCGTGTGTATGCTTATAAATGTACTGCACATGCCCAAAAAACTCCTGGCCATGGCTGATGTGTACAGCTGTTCAGGACCACAATCAGAATGAACAGAGCAGCCACCTCATGTTCAAATAGAGGGCTGAGCCACAGGGTAGAACATGTGGACACTGAGGAAGCAAAAGGAATGGTCACATTGTAAATTTAAAGTGACGGAGTACCACAGCATAGTGTTAACGTATAATGTCCATGTTTACAGTATAGTGAAGCATATTTTTTATTGACTATATATGCTTCACTGTATGAGGCACAAAACCAACTTTATTATTATTACCACTATTGATTCATATAACACCAGCATCTTCCGTGGCGCTGTACAATAGCACGGCATACATGGATAATTTTTGGCGCTGCAGTCCCATTCCACTATATTGCATTCCTGCCGTCAAAGGGAACACAACACAACTCCCACTGTGAGCCTACAGTAGCCATAAACAGAGAGGGGATTTGTGTTTATATAATATTACCCTTTATTGTTTTATTATCATTTATTAATATTACAATTATTAAAAGCAAACCTGGGAGGTTAGCAATGCACCATGGTGTAAACCGTGACCAAGAATTGAACTTCATCCCAATCAGTAGCTGATACCTCCTTTCCCATGAGAAATTGTTTTCTTTTCACAAACAGACCTTCAGGGGGCGCTGTATGGCTGATATTGTGGTGAAACCCCTCCCACAAGAAACTCTGAGGACCACGGTACTCCTGGCAGTTTCCTGTCTGTGAATTTTGTTGCATTGTGGGAAATAGCTGTTTACAACTGTTTCAAACTGCCAAAAAAGCATGCAGCAGATACATCACCTGGCAACAGTAAATATGTCACCATGGGATAAATTTCAGAATGTAAATCAGGGATTTAAAAGATTTTACAATGGGCAAACACTGACTAACTTATTTATACATAATTATTGTAAAAATGAAGCAGTTTTATTACATTATTTTCACTGGAGTTCCTCTTTAAACAAGTAAAAAAATATTTACATATATACTTTATAAATATTTTATATTTGTATTACTGGTCATTAAATTTACTCCATGACTTCAGTAGCAAACATGGGGGTTGATGCACTAAGAACAGCACATGTCAATATTACTGTTACCACCAGCAGTATTGCATTATTATTATTATTATTTATTGATATAGCACTGACATCTTCTGCAGCGCTGTGCAGAGTATATTGCTTTTTCCTGCAAGTTATGCTATTAGCATGAGCTATGAAACTCGAGTAGTGTGAGCATTGCTACAGTAACACATTACTAACAAGCCATTAGAAACACACATTACTACATTGCTTACCCTACCTACTCTATAGCAACACACTAATAGTGTAACTCACAGTGCAATGCTGCCAGTAGTAATGGAAGTATTACCGTCTGATGTCTGCACACAGCAATATTACCACACGTTAGTGCATCAACCCAGAGCCGGATTAAGGCTAAAGTGGGCCCTAGGCAAATTAGCAACTTTAGGCCTCTAAGTTCATATTACCAGTTACTGTTAGCCTCATTCACACAAACACAATACTCCTTTTTAATTCATTTTCATGTTTAACTATGTTTCCACCAGCACTTAAGATGGCCATACATCAGGTGACCTGGCGGCCAATCGAGCAACCAATTCAATTATTATAGTCAAATTGGATGAAAATCGGTGCCGCCAAGTGCATGCCTGATCAACCATGCAACCAATATCGGGATGGAAATTGGTTTCATGGCTGATCACGCATGTCACAAGATGTTGGGCCTAAGTTGGTTGGTCGGGTGTGCCGTGGTACAGCGGTGATTTCCAGGAACAAGCGGCAAGCCGCCAAAACCCCTGCTGCAATGTATAAATGTGCCCGGTGTGTGCATTTATACATTACCCATCCTGTGGGCACTCCCCGTACATGCTACTGGTGCATAGTGGCTGACATTGGCGCATCGTGTCTGACATCATATGATATGCACCAGTGGAGTGTACAGATAGCCACCTGGAGGATTACGGACACTGCACAGAGTTCTTCGTCTTCAAATGTATGGGTCGCACTCCCAAAAAAACAATTGTTTGGGTACACAAAACAAACAATTGACAGCAACATCTAATAGGTAGGGGGCTGTAAACGATATCACTGGGAGAGAGAAGGCGCCCAAATAAATAACCATGGATGTAATAAATAGAAAATAGCTTACCTCTAAGAAGAAGTGGCAACTAGAGTTGGGCCGAACGGTTCGCCTGCAAACGGTTCCATGCGAACTTCAGTGGTTCGCGTTCGCGTCCCGCAGGCGAACTTTTGCGGAAGTTCGGTTCGCCCCATAATGCACCCCATGAGGGTCAACTTTGACCCTCTACATCACAGTCAGCAGGCCCAGTGTAGCCAATTAGGCTACACTAGCCCCTGGAGCCACTCCCCCCCTAATAAAAGGCAGGCAGCGGCCATTACGCTCACTCGTGTGCCACTGCCTGCGTTAGTGAGAGACTAGGGCGAGCTGCTGCAGACTGTCTCTCATAGGGAAAGATTAGTTAGGCTTAGCTTGTTCCTGGCTGCATACCTGTTCTGTGAACCCACCACTGCATACCTGTACTGTGAACCCACCACTGCATACCTGTTCAGTGAACCCACCACTGCATACCTGTTCAGTGAACCCGCCACTGCATACCTGTTCTGTGAACCCACCACTGCATACCTGTTCTGTGAACCCACCACTGCATACCTGTTCTGTGAACCCACCACTGCATACCTGTACTGTGAACCCACCACTGCATACCTGTTCAGTGAACCCACCACTGCATACCTGTTCAGTGAACCCGCCACTGCATACCTGTTCAGTGAACCCGCCACTGCATACCTGTTCTGTGAACCCACCACTGCATACCTGTTCAGTGAACCCACCACTGCATACCTGTTCAGTGAACCCGCCACTGCATACCTGTTCTGTGAACCCACCACGTCATACCTGTTCAGTGAACCCGCCACTGCATACCTGTTCAGTGAACCCACCACTGCATACCTGTTCAGTGAACCCACCACTGCATACCTGTTCAGTGAACCCGCCACTGCATACCTGTTCTGTGAACCCACCACTGCATACCTGTTCAGTGAACCCACCACTGCATACCTGTTCAGGGAACCCGCCACTGCATACCTGTACTGTGTCTGTGAACCCACCACTGCATACCTGTTCAGTGAACCCACCACTGCATACCTGTTCTGTGAACCCACCACTGCATACCTGTTCAGTGAACCTGTTCAGTGAACCTGCCACTGCATACCTGTTCTGTGAACCCACCACTGCATTCCTGTTCTGTGAACCCACCACTGCATACCTGTTCAGTGAACCCGCCACTGCATACCTGTACTGTTCAGTGAACCTGCCACTGCATACCTGTTCTGTTCAGTGAACCCGCCACTGCATACCTGTTCTGTGAACCCACCACTGCATACCTGTACTGTTCAGTGAACCCGCCACTGCATACCTGTTCTGTTCAGTGAACCATATGGGCTGTAAAGCCACCAAAACCTGCACTCTCGCCATGGTGCGCACCAGTCCAGCACGGCCGTCACTACACAAACAGCTGTTTGCGGTGCGTTACACGGTGAGTTTGGTGTGTCAGTGTGAAGCAGTACTCTAATTACACTACCTGATTGATGAATACACATGCAAGATGTTTTAAAACATGTTAGGCCTGCAATTTAGCATTCAATGTGATTTCTGCCCTTAAAACGCTGTTTTGCGTCACATCCAGATTTTTCCCCGGGACTTTTGGTGTGTATCCCACTCCGCCATGCCCCCCTCCAGTTGTTAGACCCCTTGAAACATCTTTTCCATCACTTTTGTGGCCAGCATAATTTTTTTTTATTTTCAAAGTTCGCATCCCCATTGAAGTCTATTGCGGTTCGTGAACTTTTACGCGAACCGAACCTTACGTGGAAGTTCGCGAACCCGGTTCGCAAACCTAAAATCGGAGGTTCGGCCCAACTCTAGTGGCAACACCAATATAAAAAAGAGATTGTAATGATCAGACACAAAAAACGATAATGCGTTTCATGGAGCAAAGTCCGCTTCCTCAGATCAAATAAAGCAAGTGTCTGAGTAGCCAAGGAGCAGAGCTTGTGTGCATTTATACATTACCTGTCCATAACCTCCGGGCGGCTCTTTGTACACGCTACTGGCGCATAGTGTCTGAGGTCGGCACATAGCCTGGAGGATTACGGACACTGCACAGAGGCTGCTACAGGACAGGTAAAGTATACATTTTCACACCGGGCAAATTATACATTGGGGCAACGGAGGTGCATTTCAAAATTTGGATGGAAATCGGCCTGTAGTGGGCAGAATCACAAAAAAATTACCTCTAATTAGATCCATTTGGAGATAAATTTGTCTCTTTGTTGAATCTGCCCATATTGCTACTGTAACATCTGTAAACTTGGCGGCTGCGGATACGCATGTTATACCCGCAGCCACCTTTGTTCCCTGTTCACACGCCTTATCTGTGCCGGCGGCGTCCAGCACGCTGGGAACGGCATTGTCTCTTGCTCATAGGGTCTCTGTATTGCGCGGGCGCGCGCAGAGACAGGACATTTATGCTGGAAGAAGGCGCGTCAGCTAACCTGCCGGTCGGCTGACGTCAGGAGTGACTCGCACTGCTCGGATTGGCTGATTGTTAGGGGGCGTGGCGCTGGGCTCTCCTCGGCTTCTTAAGCCTTCACTAATCATTGGCAACTCGTCTGATTTTTGCGAATACACTCGTGTTAGCGCTCAGACCTAGTGAGGTTCCAGTTGATGATAGATGTATATGCAGTGTTTGCGATATACATCTATCTATAGTTAGTTATTATTACATTGTATTTCTGATAACCTGTGTATGATTCTGGCTACTCTCTGACCTTGCTATTGCTAAACGATTCTGTACCTCTGCCTTTCTGACTTAAGTTGCTGAACCTCTGCCTGATACTAACTACTCTCTTGCCTGCCGTTTTGGTACTGTCTCTGCCTGCCTGTTATCGTACTTTGCCTGTCTGACTACTCTACTCACCAGCGGGCCCTAGCCACTGGTGAGGTGCTCTGACCATTAGAACCCACCAGCCCCTCTGGTGAGGTTCAGAGTCACTTGTATAAGCTCCAGTGACTGTTAGTACCTTGCCAGCTCCTCTGCAAAGGTCTTGCTAAACTATTCAGTCACTTGTGATGTTATTACCTTCCCAGCTCCACTGGAAGGTCTAGTTTATCTATGCAGTCATTTGTACTGTCAGTACCTTACCAGATCCTCTGGTAAGGTTTAGCCAAACTTCTTTAGTTCTTTCATTATTAGTACTTTCCCAGCTCCTCTGGTAAAGATATTGTTATTTGTGTTGATAGACCCTCCAGCTCCTCTGGTGAAGTCTATACTGTTGCAGATAGTACTCACCAGCTCCTATGGTGAGATCTATCCATTTATTCTACTGTTGCACCAAACACCACACCTTACTCTCAGCTAGCTATACTAGTATAATTGGTGATTCTGCATATCACCACATAATCAGGTATAGTGTCTGTATTATTGGTGATTCTGCAGATCACCAATGATCAGACGTCTGAGTTGCAGCACCCAATCGTTACAGCTACCTTTACTTGTTTTATGATGGTGGAAGAGCAGGGGAAGGAAGGGGGGAGGGTTGTGCGTCATTATGAAAATGTAGCTGCAGCAGTTACCTGGAGGGACTGTACCTCCTCACTCTACACCTGGAATTAGGGAGAAGAGGCAGGGCCAGTGTCAGCTCTCACGCTGTAGCTCTGCCCTCTTGCACACGCAGGGCAGGTACTAGGCTACATTCCACCCAGGACGAGGGTGTAAAAAATCCCCCCCCCCCCCGTGGAGCCAAGTATAGGTGCCCACAGTATAGGTTAGCCAGGTCTAGTTACACCTAGTATAGTTAGCAAGCTATAGATTCCCCAGTAAAGGTAGCCAGTATAATTGTCCCCAGTATAGGTTAGCCAGGTAGGTGCCTTCAGTATAGGTAGCCAGTATAGTTGCCCTCAGTATAGGTTAGATAGGTAGGTGCCCCCAGTATAGGTTAGATAGGTAGGTTCCCCCAGTATAGGTTAGATAGGTAGGTGCCCACAGTATAGGTTAGATAGGTAGGTGCCCCCCTGTATAGGTTAGCTAGGTAAGTGCCCGCATTATATGTTAGATAGGTAGGTGACCCACCATAGGTGATGGAGGGGGGAGCTGCAGCCACACTGGGACTCAGTCGCTGGAGGAGAGCCAAACTTCTCCTCTTCCTCTACCCGGGACTCCCCTCCATGCTTCCCCCTCTAAGCAGAGTTAGTGCAGGGACACATGTACTAGTAACTCACCTCCCTGCCCGTTCCAGTCACCACCGCTCACTTGCCGCTGGTCTCTTCTGCATAGCCGCTGAAGTCAGGCTCCCCACCAGCAGGGCCGGCCCACTCATGAGGCGGGGTGAAACTTTTGCCTCAGGCGGCAAATTTCTAGGGGCGGCATCCACCCATCGGTGGGTGCGGGGAGCCGGTCGCCCAGCTGGAGGGGTAGCGGGCAGGACGGGGGTATTGGGCCTAGCGGCGGGGAGGGGGGTCGGACCCCCCCCTCCCTCGCCTGGGTCCCCCGTCCTCCGCTCCCCTCCAGCCTTAAATAGATAAGAAGCGCAACTCGTAAGAGGCAGTGGGCGGGGAGGACTCACCTCTTCCTCGCTCGATCCAGCGTGCGCTCCACTGACGTCACTTCCTGCAACGCCGCCCACTCTATTATAAGTGGACGGCGCTGCAGGAAGGGACGTCAGTGGAGCGCACGCTGGATCGAGTGAGGAAGAGGTGAGTCCTCCCCGCCCACTGCCTCTTACGAGTTGCGCTTCTTAGCTATTTAAGGCTGAAGAGGAGCGGAGGACGGGGGACCCAGGTGAGGGAGGGGGGGTCCGACCCCCCTCCCCGCCGCTAGGCCCAATACCCCCGCCCTGCCCGCTACCCCTCCAGCTCGGCGGCGGTGGTCCCCCCATGGGTGGGGGAGGCAGCAGCAATCATTTATTCCTCAGGCGGCAAAAAGTCTAGGGCCGGCCCTGCCCACCAGTGGCTGAGTCCCAGTAAGGCCATGGTTCCCCCTTCAATCATGGCACACTCCACTCAGCACTCAGGGCAACGGCACACCTCACACACCCCTAGAAAAAGGGATATGCACACGCACCAGAATAATGTCATTATTATGTTGTGTTGCATGGTGCTGGAGGGGATCAAAGTGTTGGACTTCACTGCGACCCAATAGCACATATGTTGACATGATCATGTACATGGCGTCGGGTCAAAGGCATCCAGCGGCGATGGAGAGAAGACCCAGGAGGAGCAGCCAGTGGACAGGTGAGCATAAACTCAGCTACAAACACTTTGCACTGCCAGGGGAGGGGAGTACATTAGATGGGGGAGACCTGTGGGACTGGCAGGTGGTGCAAATCTATAGATTATCAATAGATTCCATGCTGGAATCTATTGGAAATCTTTGTACACTGTGTTGCAGTAACAAATACTATCTGATGGTTGAATCTGGTAGTCATCTATAAAAATGATACACTACACTGGCACATGGACAGCAGATTCAACCATCTGTGGAGCCACCTCTATCTGCTTTGTCCTCCCATCTATGCCCCCCCCCCCCCTTCAGGCCATGCAGAGTGTGTGGAGCTTATGCTCATCTGTCCCCTGGAACGCTTCCTCCTGTGTCTTATCTGCATTGCCCAATGTATCCCGTGACATGGTGGTACGTGTCCCTTGTTGATTCAGAGTGGCATGGACATGTGTGGATGCTCTTTTGGCCGGCCCCGTTCCACAATATCAGGTTGCTTTGGAAATGTGGGAGGACTTGAGCTACGTAGCCTCCATCATACCAGGAACTGTATATGAAGAGCACCCTTCGGCCCCCCTCAATCATCCCAACGAAGCTTATGGAGGGCGGGCGCAACACGTAGATGGACGGGGCTACGCCGCAAATCTGTGTGAGTGCACTTTGATGCTAAGCTGCGGCATGGACACGTGCATTCCTGTATAGTCACAGCTCCTCACTGTACTGGCTGTTTGGGTTGAGTGGTGTAGCAGCAAACCGGATACGGCTTATCGTGTCACTGAGGAGCAAGGTCCTGATGGTATCTAATGATTTGACACCGGAGTAGTGAGAGTACCAGCGGTATTACGGGCATTCTGCTACACTAACTGATTGCTTACACAGCTATAACTAACCTTGCTACAACCTATGGTCCACCTGCTTAGTCAGCGTTATTTGCTTTGACCCTCAGCAATAACATCCCTCTGCTCCTCTCCTTCAATTCGAAGAAAATCCAGAATGGTACTGGTACCAAGTGTGGGTTAGGTGTGAATGAGCTGGTGTGGGCTATACAAAGGAGCACTCCACAG
The DNA here is from genome assembly GCF_040937935.1 of Hyperolius riggenbachi. Classification (NCBI taxonomy): domain Eukaryota; kingdom Metazoa; phylum Chordata; class Amphibia; order Anura; family Hyperoliidae; genus Hyperolius; species Hyperolius riggenbachi. The sequence continues at coordinate 126,394 of NW_027152363.1, read as the reverse complement.
GGTTTTTAAGTGTTTTTAGGGTGGGTGGGTGTTTGGCCTTTTTGTACAAGTTCATTTTGATACCAATAAAAGCGTAAATGCCCAAGGGGTAGAGGCACATCAGCAGTGATGGAGAGAAGACAAAAGACACGGGATGTGTGTATTGGTGGATAGGTGAGTATGTCCTCTACTGCAGTACTCTGCACAGCCGAAGGAGTACACATTTTAGATGGGAGACCAGCCAGGGGTCCTTTGATCATTCAGAAATTGAGCACCAACACTGCCCTGCACTCAGCCACCTCTTTTGAACAACATCTTTCCATCTTGCCAGATTTATAGTTTCAATTTCATACAGAAATTGATGGAAATTACATCTGGTGGCCACGTTGAGGCATTGAACTAACCAGGGGCGTACCTAGAAAACCCCGGGCCCCCCTGCAAAAAAAAAAATTCCAGGCCCCCCCCTCCCCTAGGGCCCGCTCGGGGACTTTTTGGGGGCAGGAGGGGTCGCAGCATAAGAGGAGAGCTGTGGCCGCAGATCGGTGGGGAGGGGGGAAATTCCCCCCCCTCCCTCACCTCAGGCTCTCCTCTTAGCTCCCCCTCCTGCAATCAATCATTGGTGGTGTTCGTGGCAGCAACGGCAGCAGGCAAGCTGAGCACATACATCCTTCTGGCCGGAGGTATGTGCTCAGCTTGCCTGCTGCCGTTGCTGCCACGAGCACCACCAATGATTGCAGGAGGGGGAGCGCTAAGAGGAGAGCCCGAGGTGAGGGGGGGGGAATTTCCCCCCTCCCCACCGATCTGCGTCCACAGCTGTCCTCTTATGCTGCAACCCTTACTGCTCCCAAAAAGTCCCCGAGCTGGGCCCTAGGGGGGCCCCGGGCCCCCCCGCGACGGCAGGGGTCGCATCCCCTATTGTTACACCAGTGCGACTAACACATGATATCCTTTAAGCCTCCTGTAGTCTGCTCCCTTGCCATCCTTCTAGTCCCCTCCAATGTGCTCCTGTGAAGTGGATCCTGTGATCCAGCTGTGTTCTGGGCCAAAGCACATTCATGGTCCCGGAGGTGGCGGCACACACCAGATGATCATGCTCCTGCCGAGTTGTAGACTTTATGGGACTGTCAGTGGCACAATGAAGCAGACCAGGAGGATGGCGAGAAAGCAGATGGACTACAGGAGGCTGGAGGAAGCAACAGGTAAGTAAAAATCCTTTCCTTTTGCATACATATGAATTGGCCGTCAGGAGACTTGGGCGCAGGACACAGGGAGTATATGGCTTATCCTGCTTCTGCACAAGTTTCCAGTGACATTGTAACGATGGGTGTCAGCACGCAGAGAGAATCTGATCATTGGTGATCTGCAGTATCACCAAGAAAGCAGATATATACCTGATCATTGATGATCTGCAGAATCACCAATAATACAGATATATTGCTAACCTCTGCACACCTATAGGTATATGAGTGTTTGGTGTAACAGTAGTACTTTGAGTGATGCACCTGATGAGCAGGTGATCATAGGCAGTATGGGAATACTGCTCTTGAGAGAACAGAAACCTTCCAGTAGCCTGAGACTCTCCAAGGGGTGGAGTCAGGCTGGAAGTAGGAAGGGCCAGAGAGTGAGTGACACCTGAAGGTGGATGTCACTGACTGATCTGGAGTCTATCTCTTAATGGGAGAGGTAGCTCTCAAGGTCGGGCAAGCCAGGTCAGCAACACACGGACAGACAAAGTACAAAGACAGAAGACTGATTCGGTATCCAAGGCAAGCAGGGTTTGGCAACGGAGTATCAGATATGCGAGGTACCGAATCAGAGGACAGAGGAGTAGTCAGGAAAGCAATAAGTCATAACAGATATCAAACAATGCCTAGTCTTGGATGTGAGGTCCATGGTCTCTACACCCTGGAACTAGTCTGAAGTATAAGCAGAGATGATAACACAAATTCCCTAGTCTGGGTGTGAGGTCCATGGTCTCTACACCCTGGAACTAGTCTGAAGTATAAGCAGATATGATAACACAAATTCCCTAGTCTGGGTGTGAGGTCTGTGGTCTCTACACCCTGGAACTAGTCTGAAGTATAAGCAGAGATGATAATACAAGTTCCCTAGTCTGGGTGTGAGGTCCGTGGTCTCTACACCCTGGAACTAGTCTAACGCATAAACAGAATACAATACAAGTAATCTGGCTCAGTGTGAATTCCCAGGTCCTCCTGGTTCAAACACACTGTTGGATCTGACTAAGGTCTGACTGCTTCCACGTAGTGTTCGCAACGGCAGACCACTTGTGACTGGCCTGCAGTAACTATATATGGAGTAGTGCTCTCTGGCGCCACCCCTAAGTGATTAACCAATAGTTACTCGCTCTGGGATCAGCTGATCGGCTTGGTCAGCTGATCCCTCCTTGACCATCTTAAAAGTTCTGCCTCTCAGCGCGCGCGCTCGTATTCCTAAGCCTGTGTGAACTAACAGACTCAGCCACACCAGATGCACGCTGCTGCGTGCAAACCGCCGCGCTGGATGCGGAACCAGCCGCCTTGCTGTCAGTACATGCGGCGGCTTTTCCGCATTCTGCCATGTTAGCAGACGCACGCTTCCGCTTGCAAACTGCCGCGTTGGACGCGGAATCAGCCGCCTTGCTGTCAGCACACGCGGCAGCTTTTCCGCATTCTCTCACAGACGTTAAATACTATTTTCGTCTAGGTCCACATGGATGGTGGGTAATAATGTAATTTTGATTCCAGCTATTGCTGGCAGCCGAATTACAGTGTTTTAGAAGCTACTTCAGCTCCGTCTTCTGTCAGCACCGAATTTACTGACTGTGCGCTGTTATAGCTGTAATTCCTATTATGGCCTATGGTGGTGCCAGCTGCACCCAAATATCCTGCACTGTAATCACAGCGCTCATTCCTTCTTTGGTCTCATGTATACTGTAAAGCTCCATACACACACATGATTAACTACATCCATACCAGCAGTCTCTGCACCTTAAGGACCAGAGACTGCATACCAATGAATCGCCACAAAGATCCACCGCTCTGGCTGCTCTGCTACCACTGCAGATCCCTCTCTCTGCTGTCTCTATGATGGCAGAGCTGTGTGAGCAGGTCACAAGCCACTTTCAATGGCTCCTGATGCTGTCAATCAATGTAAGCCAATGAGACTGGCTTACAGTGATGACAGGGCCAGGAGCCAATGAAATTGGCATCTGACCGGCTCACACAGCTTTGTCATCATATAGACGGCAGGGCGTGTAAACTGCAACGGGAGAAAGTGACGCTACCGTTAAAGTAGCAGGTATGTACAATTTCCGAAGCAGTAGAATCTACATCATGTTAGAGCTGCAGCACCATCTGCAGGACATAGATTCGTATGGTGTCGGTCCGGAACCAGTTAAAGTCAGCTGAGGTGTTGGTTATCATTCCATAAACCAGATTGTGTACTGCAGCCCCCAACGAGCAACCACAGCTCAACTAGTAATCTGCGTGGCAAATGAACTCACCTGAATGACGGACGAGTACTGTGTGCACACCGCTCACATTGTGATGCCACGTCTGCACTGTGAAAGATGAATGGAGACCTTGATGGGAGACAGAGGACTGGTAAAGTATTAAATGCAAGCACGGGGCACATTCACATAGGGGGGTGGGGCAATGACAGAGGTGGCAAGGATGCAGATGCAACTTCACAAGGTTGATTCCCAAGAGATTTCATGCTGAAGTATGTTGGGAATCGGGCTGAAAGTGTACGGGCAGGCAACAGATCTCTCTCCTATCATATTTCATCAGAATGAGATCTGTCCCTTGGTCGATTATCTGATGTATAGGCACCTTTAAAGGGAAGGTTCAGGGAGGGGGGTTAAAAAATAAAAATCCATTTCCACTTACCTGGGGCTTCCTCCAGCCCGTGGCAGGCAGGAGGTGCCCTCGCCGCCGCTCCGCAGGCTCCCGCTGGTCTCCGGTGCCCGACCCGACCTGGCCAGGCCGGCTGCCAGGTCGGGCTCTTCTGCGCTCCAATGGCCGGCACTTCTGCGTCCCACGCCGGTGCGCTGACGTCATCGGACGTCCGCCGGGCTTTACTGCGCATGCGCAGAACTACTGCTACTACTGCACAGTACAGCTCGGCGGTCGTCCGATGACGTCAGCGCGCCGGCGTGAGACGCAGAAGTGCCGGCCATTGGAGCGCAGAAGAGCCCGACCTGGCAGCCGGCCTGGCCAGGTCGGGTCGGGCACCGGAGACCAGCGGGAGCCTGCGGAGCGGCGGCGAGGGCACCTCCTGCCTGCCACGGGCTGGAGGAAGCCCCAGGTAAGTGGATAGGGATTTTTATTTTTTAACCCCCCTCCCTGAACCTTCCCTTTAAGTGTATAAACACCTTAACCGCTTGAGAACCATGGTCTTAACCCCCCCCCCCCCCCCCCCCCCCTAGTGACCAGGCTATATTTTACAATTACTAGCCCAAAACATACTGATCAATGGTAACCCCCAGCACTATTAGTGGGTGAAGGGCAGTCTGAGCACAGCTGTTTTTATACCCCGTGTTTTCAATTGGTACAAGGTGGGTGGTCAAAGATAGGAGGCACAATAAGTGTGATGTAGAGAATATCATGGTAGGTTCCCTATTGGGGCATAAGATATTGAGTAATGTACGCTGAAGGGATCTATGTGTGCAAGGAGAACACAGTGCCTTACATCCCACGTGCTTTCCCCTTGAGATAAAGAGTACTATCTCTCCTGTCCCTCCCCCTATATGTGAAATACACTGCCCCTCCCTCTAAGAAATCTAGGATCTGAAACGAAACCAGGAGACCACCTTGTGACCATCTACGCAGAGCAGGTGCAGCTGTATCGGGTGAGTGATGGTGGCAGCCCGCACGGAGCTTGATGGAGGGATGGGGGTAGCCCTGCGGATGTATCGGGTGGGTGATGGTGACAGCCCGCACGGAGCTTGATGGAGGGCTGGGGGTAGCCCTGCGGATGTATCGGGTGGGTGATGGTGGCAGCCCGCACGGAGCTTGATGGAGGGCTGGGGGTAGCCCTGCGGATGTATCGGGTGGGTGATGGTGGCAGCCCGCACGGAGCTTGATGGAGGGCTGGGGGTAGCCCTGCGGATGTATCGGGTGGGTGATGGTGGCAGCCCGCACGGAGCTTGATGGAGGGCTGGGGGTAGCCCTGCGGATGTATCGGGTGGGTGATGGTGGCAGCCCGCACGGAGCTTGATGGAGGGCTGGGGGTTGCCCTGCGGATGTATCGGGTGGGTGATGGTGGCAGCCCGCACGGGGCTTGATGGAGGGCTGGGGGTAGCCCTGCGGATGTATCGGGTGGGTGATGGTGGCAGCCCGCACGGAGCTTGATGGAGGGCTGGGGGTTGCCCTGCGGATGTATCGGGTGGGTGATGGTGGCAGCCCGCACGGGGCTTGATGGAGGGCTGGGGGTAGCCCTGCGGATGTATCGGGTGGGTGATGGTGGCAGCCCGCACGGGGCTTGATGGAGGGCTGGGGGTAGCCCTGCGGATGTATCGGGTGGGTGATGGTGGCAGCCCGCACGGAGCTTGATGGAGGGCTGGGGGTAGCCCTGCGGATGTATCGGGTGGGTGATGGTGGCAGCCCGCACGGAGCTTGATGGAGGGATGGGGGTAGCCCTGCGGATGTATCGGGTGGGTGATGGTGACAGCCCGCACGGAGCTTGATGGAGGGCTGGGGGTAGCCCTGCGGATGTATCGGGTGGGTGATGGTGGCAGCCCGCACGGAGCTTGATGGAGGGCTGGGGGTAGCCCTGCGGATGTATCGGGTGGGTGATGGTGGCAGCCCGCACGGAGCTTGATGGAGGGCTGGGGGTTGCCCTGCGGATGTATCGGGTGGGTGATGGTGGCAGCCCGCACGGAGCTTGATGGAGGGCTGGGGGTAGCCCTGCGGATGTATCGGGTGGGTGATGGTGGCAGCCCGCACGGAGCTTGATGGAGGGCTGGGGGTTGCCCTGCGGATGTATCGGGTGGGTGATGGTGGCAGCCCGCACGGGGCTTGATGGAGGGCTGGGGGTAGCCCTGCGGATGTATCGGGTGGGTGATGGTGGCAGCCCGCACGGAGCTTGATGGAGGGCTGGGGGTAGCCCTGCGGATGTATCGGGTGGGTGATGGTGGCAGCCCGCACGGAGCTTGATGGAGGGCTGGGGGTAGCCCTGCGGATGTATCGGGTGGGTGATGGTGGCAGCCCGCACGGAGCTTGATGGAGGGCTGGGGGTAGCCCTGCGGATGTATCGGGTGAGTGATGGTGGCAGCCCGCACGGAGCTTGATGGAGGGCTGGGGGTAGCCCTGCGGATGTATCGGGTGGGTGATGGTGGCAGCCCGCACGGGGCTTGATGGAGGGCTGGGGGTAGCCCTGCGGATGTATCGGGTGGGTGATGGTGGCAGCCCGCACGGAGCTTGATGGAGGGCTGGGGGTAGCCCTGCGGATGTATCGGGTGGGTGATGGTGGCAGCCCGCACGGAGCTTGATGGAGGGCTGGGGGTAGCCCTGCGGATGTATCGGGTGGGTGATGGTGACAGCCCGCACGGAGCTTGATGGAGGGCTGGGGGTTGCCCTGCGGATGTATCGGGTGGGTGATGGTGGCAGCCCGCACGGAGCTTGATGGAGGGCTGGGGGTTGCCCTGCGGATGTATCGGGTGGGTGATGGTGGCAGCCCGCACGGGGCTTGATGGAGGGCTGGGGGTAGCCCTGCGGATGTATCGGGTGAGTGATGGTGGCAGCCCGCACGGAGCTTGATGGAGGGCTGGGGGTAGCCCTGCGGATGTATCGGGTGAGTGATGGTGGCAGCCCGCACGGAGCTTGATGGAGGGCTGGGGGTAGCCCTGCGGATGTATCGGGTGGGTGATGGTGGCAGCCCGCACGGAGCTTGATGGAGGGCTGGGGGTAGCCCTGCGGATGTATCGGGTGGGTGATGGTGGCAGCCCGCACGGAGCTTGATGGAGGGCTGGGGGTTGCCCTGCGGATGTATCGGGTGGGTGATGGTGGCAGCCCGCACGGGGCTTGATGGAGGGCTGGGGGTAGCCCTGCGGATGTATCGGGTGGGTGATGGTGACAGCCCGCACGGAGCTTGATGGAGGGCTGGGGGTTGCCCTGCGGATGTATCGGGTGGGTGATGGTGACAGCCCGCACGGAGCTTGATGGAGGGCTGGGGGTTGCCCTGCGGATGTATCGGGTGGGTGATGGTGGCAGCCCGCACGGGGCTTGATGGAGGGCTGGGGGTAGCCCTGCGGATGTATCGGGTGAGTGATGGTGGCAGCCCGCACGGAGCTTGATGGAGGGCTGGGGGTTGCCCTGCGGATGTATCGGGTGAGTGATGGTGGCAGCCCGCACGGAGCTTGATGGAGGGCTGGGGGTAGCCCTGCGGATGTATCGGGTGGGTGATGGTGACAGCCCGCACGGAGCTTGATGGAGGGATGGGGGTTGCCCTGCGGATGTATCGGGTGGGTGATGGTGGCAGCCCGCACGGAGCTTGATGGAGGGCTGGGGGTAGCCCTGCGGATGTATCGGGTGAGTGATGGTGGCAGCCCGCACGGAGCTTGATGGAGGGCTGGGGGTTGCCCTGCGGATGTATCGGGTGGGTGATGGTGGCAGCCCGCACGGGGCTTGATGGAGGGCTGGGGGTTGCCCTGCGGATGTATCGGGTGAGTGATGGTGGCAGCCCGCACGGAGCTTGATGGAGGGCTGGGGGTAGCCCTGCGGATGTATCGGGTGGGTGATGGTGGCAGCCCGCACGGAGCTTGATGGAGGGCTGGGGGTAGCCCTGCGGATGTATCGGGTGAGTGATGGTGGCAGCCCGCACGGAGCTTGATGGAGGGCTGGGGGTAGCCCTGCGGATGTATCGGGTGGGTGATGGTGGCAGCCCGCACGGAGCTTGATGGAGGGCTGGGGGTTGCCCTGCGGATGTATCGGGTGGGTGATGGTGGCAGCCCGCACGGGGCTTGATGGAGGGCTGGGGGTAGCCCTGCGGATGTATCGGGTGGGTGATGGTGGCAGCCCGCACGGGGCTTGATGGAGGGCTGGGGGTAGCCCTGCGGATGTATCGGGTGGGTGATGGTGGCAGCCCGCACGGGGCTTGATGGAGGGCTGGGGGTAGCCCTGCGGATGTATCGGGTGGGTGATGGTGGCAGCCCGCACGGGGCTTGATGGAGGGCTGGGGGTAGCCCTGCGGATGTATCGGGTGGGTGATGGTGGCAGCCCGCACGGAGCTTGATGGAGGGCTGGGGGTTGCCCTGCGGATGTATCGGGTGGGTGATGGTGGCAGCCCGCACGGGGCTTGATGGAGGGCTGGGGGTAGCCCTGCGGATGTATCGGGTGGGTGATGGTGGCAGCCCGCACGGGGCTTGATGGAGGGCTGGGGGTAGCCCTGCGGATGTATCGGGTGGGTGATGGTGGCAGCCCGCACGGAGCTTGATGGAGGGCTGGGGGTAGCCCTGCGGATGTATCGGGTGGGTGATGGTGGCAGCCCGCACGGAGCTTGATGGAGGGCTGGGGGTAGCCCTGCGGATGTATCGGGTGGGTGATGGTGGCAGCCCGCACGGGGCTTGATGGAGGGCTGGGGGTAGCCCTGCGGATGTATCGGGTGGGTGATGGTGGCAGCCCGCACGGGGCTTGATGGAGGGATGGGGGTAGCCCTGCGGATGTATCGGGTGGGTGATGGTGGCAGCCCGCACGGAGCTTGATGGAGGGCTGGGGGTTGCCCTGCGGATGTATCGGGTGGGTGATGGTGGCAGCCCGCACGGGGCTTGATGGAGGGCTGGGGGTAGCCCTGCGGATGTATCGGGTGGGTGATGGTGGCAGCCCGCACGGGGCTTGATGGAGGGCTGGGGGTAGCCCTGCGGATGTATCGGGTGGGTGATGGTGGCAGCCCGCACGGAGCTTGATGGAGGGCTGGGGGTTGCCCTGCGGATGTATCGGGTGGGTGATGGTGGCAGCCCGCACGGGGCTTGATGGAGGGCTGGGGGTAGCCCTGCGGATGTATCGGGTGGGTGATGGTGGCAGCCCGCACGGGGCTTGATGGAGGGCTGGGGGTAGCCCTGCGGATGTATCGGGTGGGTGATGGTGACAGCCCGCACGGGGCTTGATGGAGGGCTGGGGGTAGCCCTGCGGATGTATCGGGTGGGTGATGGTGACAGCCCGCACGGGGCTTGATGGAGGGCTGGGGGTAGCCCTGCGGATGTATCGGGTGGGTGATGGTGACAGCCCGCACGGAGCTTGATGGAGGGCTGGGGGTAGCCCTGCGGATGTATCGGGTGGGTGATGGTGGCAGCCCGCACGGGAGGATGTTACATGCGCACGGAGCTTGATGGAGGGGTGGGGGTTGCCCTGCGGATGTATCGGGTGAGTGATTGTGGCAGCCCGCACGGGGCTTGATGGAGGGATGGGGGTTGCCCTGCGGATGTATCGGGTGAGTGATTGTGGCAGCCCGCACGGGGCTTGATGGAGGGATGGGGGTTGCCCTGCGGATGTATCGGGTGGGTGATGGTGGCAGCCCGCATGGGAGGATGTTACATGCGCACGGGGCTTGATGGAGGGATGGGGGTTTGCCCTGCGGATGTATCGGGTGGGTGATGGTGGCAGCCCGCACGGGAGGATGTTACATGCGCACGGAGCTTGATGGAGGGAAGGGGGTTGCCCTGCGGATGTATCGGGTGGGTGATGGTGGCAGCCCGCACGGAGCTTGATGGAGGGATGGGGGTTGCCCTGCGGATGTATCGGGTGGGTGATGGTGGCAGCCCGCACGGGAGGATGTTACATGCGCACGGAGCTTGATGGAGGGCTGGGGGTTGCCCTGCGGATGTATCGGGTGGGTGATTGTGTCAGCCCGCACGGAGCTTGATGGAGGGATGGGGGTTGCCCTGCGGATGTATCGGGTGGGTGATTGTGTCAGCCCGCACGGAGCTTGATGGAGGGATGGGATTGGGCTGCAGATGTTGGAGGGCAGTGATCGCTAGGTAGGGTGTACAGACAAACAGAGCATCCTGTTTTATAATATACCCCGTGTTTTCAATTGGTACAAGGTGGGTGGTTTAAGATAGGAGGCACAAGAAGTGCAATGTAGAGAATATCTGAGTTCAGCTAGCGTGGTAGGGCACCTCGGGGTATAAGATATTGAGTAATGTACAAAGAAGAAGGTGCGGAATGGCCCGGGGATGGGTGGAGATTGCCCCGCCCCTCCTGCTTACACATTGAGGGCCGCTGGCGTTTTCAGTGCTGGGACAGCGCAATCGGCCCGCTAAACTCCACCCCCCCGCTAAGTGCTGCTGCCACGCAATACATCCGCTAAGACACGCCCCCGACCCACTAAGCCCCGCCCCCACAATGGGAGTGAGCAGGCCATACCTATACTAGCTGTCGCTCACCTGCTCCATGTGGGGCTGCTCGACTCTACGACATTGGTGAGGGCTCTTTCTACTCCCCACCTTAAGGAGGAGGAAGAGAAGGAGGAAGAGGGAGGAAGAGGAAAAGGAAGAGGAGGAGAAGGAGGCAGAGGAGGAGGAAGATGAAGAGGGGGAGGAGGAAGAGGGGGAGGAGTAGAAGGTAGAAGAGGAGAAGGAGGAAGAGGAGGAGAAGGAAGAAGAGGAAAAGGAAGAGGAGGAAGATGAAGAGGAGAAGGAGGAAGAGGAAAATGAAGAGGAGGAGGAGGCAGAGGAGGAGGAAGAGGGGGAGGAGGAGGAGGAGGGGAGGAGGAAGAGGAGGAGGAGGAGAAGGTAGAGGAGGATAAGGAAGAGGAGGAAGAGGAAGTGCAGGAGGAAGAAGAAGGTGAAGAGGAGGAGGAGGAAGAGGAGGAGGAGGAAGAGGGGGAGGAGGAGGAGGAAGAGGGCGAGGAGGAAGATGAGGAGGAGAAGGTAGAGGAGGAGGAGGATAAGGAAGAGGAGGAAGTGGAGGAGGAAGAAGAAGATGATGAGGAGGAGGAGGCAGAGGAGGAGGAGGAGAAGGAAGAGGAGGAGGAAGAGAAGGAGTAAGCGGAAGAGGAGGAGGAGGAAGAGGAACAGGAAGAGGAAGAAATGGAAGAGCAGGAGGAGGAGGAAGAGGAGGAGGAAGAGAAGGAGGAGGAAGAGGAAATGGAAGAGGAGGAGGTGGAGGAGGAAGAGGAGGAGGAGAAGGAAGAGGAGGAAAAGGAAGAGGAGAAGGAGAAGGAGGAGGAGGAGGAAGAGAAGGAGGAAGAGGAAGACAATAGTGTGTTTTGGGGGGCCCCAATGTAAAACTTGAATCGGGGCCCAAAGCTCCTTAGCTACCACACTGTATGTTGCCATCCAGCATCCACCATTGAGCAATGCACAAGGGACTTGCAGGAGGCCCTTGTGTGCAGAATGCAGGAAGCATCCCCCCAGCCTTCCACCCCCACTGTTGCTGTTCTGCCAATCCAGCAACAGGTGCCTGTGGCTGCCACCCGCAGCAGCAGTGACCGGAGCCCAAAGCCTGTATGCAATGCAGTTGCCCAGAGCAGAGGTGCCAGAAACAGCATCCTTCTCCAACCAGCACCAGCAGTGACTGACCAGCATGGTGTCTGACTACATGGGGTAATTCAGCAGGCTTAATGACACTGACAGCCCCGTGGACTCCATGTAGTACTGGGTCAATAGACTGGACATCTGGAGGGAGCTTGCCCAGTATGCCCTGGAAGTCCTGTCCTGCCCACCTTCCAGTGTCCTCTCCGAGAGATGCTTCAGTGTGGCTGGTGGCGTGGTCACAGAGAAGTGTTCTCGGCTGTCCAATGCCAAACTCACCTTCCTGAAAATTAACCAGCCTTGGGTGGAAGGTGAGTTCCTGGCCCCTGCTTTTAGCCACAGGGGGACATGAAGTGGCTACTGCAATTTTTTTTAACAATGTCTGCCTTCCCAATGCAAGTTAGAACCATCACCGCCAGGTCACATTGGGACTCGCCATCCCCTCTGCGCTTGCTTAAAGTTTATTTCCCTGTTTAAAACCATTTAATACCAATTAATAGCCCCATTTAAAGTGTTGATTTAACATTAAAATCCATTTTCTCAAAAACTGTCCCATGCCAATATCCTCTATCTTGTGGCCTTCTGTAACCTTCTGTCAAGTTGATTGATTGATTGATGATCTCTGCCAGGAATTGTTTCACTAAGAACTGTTGTTTACCGCATTTAAATGTATAATTTTTTCCTTTGAAATTTTAAAATTGATTTTCTCAAAAAGTATAAGGTCTTTTTGAAAAAAAAATGTTTTTCCCTTGCTCCCACTTTTCTTCTTAACATAACCTGCAAATTTTGTGATTCTGGCACTTAAGGGGGTTTTGCTAATCACCGTTAAAGTCGGCGGGTTTTGGCGGTAATAGCGGCCGTGTTCACGACCCGGATTTGGACCAAGATCACGAGTGCATTCGGATCTGAATTTGTGATCGAGAGGCCATCAAGAATTCAAATCACAATGTCAAATGCTTGTAAATCACGGCTATGCAGTGATTACGAGGTTTTGATGAGCAACCCTGCTTGTTAAATATTGGGTAAGGATGCCATGGGTGATATGCCATCAAAGTGTAACTTTCTCTGTTTCCTATGTAACAATTCATGTGATATCATGTTGAAGCTATAACTCTATCTTCCACCTTCTACACTTTGGGCATCCATCCTGCTTCTTCCTTCCTGCAGATCACTGTATCCTTTTATGGAAAGAATGTGGCCTTTACTTTTCTCAACCTTAGGTAGGGCTCCCCATTTCATTTTTCCCCATTCTTTTTTATTTATTTTAGTAATGTAGTGCACTGCACACTCCCCATCTATATGAATGAAAGAAGACCTTTGCCCATCCATTTTCTGCAACAATTGGAAAGCAAAAATTCTGAAAAAACAAAACAAAACTGTAATGATCGGTGTAACACAGAGAGGGTCTGATTACCGTTGATCTGCAGTATCACTGGGAATGCAGATATATACCAGATTATAGATGATCTGCATTATCACAGATAATCAGATATATCTTCTAACCTCTGGACACCTGAGTGAAGAGAGTGTTTTGGTGCAACAGTAATACTTTGAGGACTGCACCTCAATAGCAGGTACAGGGCAGTAAGGAGTACTGCACAAATACAAGTTCCTTCCGTTAGCCTAGACTCTGCCGGGGGGAGGAGTCAGGTTAAGTGTAGGAAGGACAGAGCGTGAGTGACACCAATGAGGGGGTGTCACTAACAGGTCTGGGAACCACCTCTAACAGTAAGGCCAGTTCTCGAGGTCGGGCAAGCCAGGTCGTTAACACACAGACAGATAAGGTACAGATTCAGGAGACAGATGCGGAGTCCTATGGACAGGCAGAGTTTGGCAATGGGGTATCAGAATAGCAAGGTACAGAATCAGGAGGCAGATGCAGAGTCTAAGAACGAGCAGAGGTTTGGCAACAGGATATCAGAATAGCAAGGTACAGAATCAGAGATCAGAGGAATGGTCAGGCAGGCAGAAGGTCATAACAAATAATAGCAATATTCCTAAGCTAAGGTGTGAGCTCCTTGATCAACACCTTGGGAACTGATCTAGATAACAATACAGACAATAGCACAATTCCTAAACTTAGGAGTGAGCTCCTTAATCATCAACTCCTTTAAAAACTGATCTAGAACACAGATACTGACAAGGTCTGAGTGCCAGCACATAGTGATCGCAACGCCAGACACCAGAGGAATGACCAGCACTCAGTATATATACCAGAGCGCTCTCCCGCGCCTCCCCTAAGTGCTGAACCAATGAGAAGTGGTGGAAATGTCAGCTGACCAGCTTGGTCAGCTGACCTTCTTCTGGCTGTCACATAAGCTCTGCCTCTCAGCGCGCACGCGCGTCATTCTGAACCTGTGTGGACTATCAGTCCCAGCCACACCAGTCATATTTTGCAATGTCTCTGCTGGCCTGCACGCGAGGTTGGTCACACCGCTATCAGTACATGCGGCGGCCTCCCCGCGTTTGGTCAGACTGTCAGTAGCAGGCCTATGCGTGCAAACTGCCGCATCTCTCCGTGTTCCACTATGCCAGCCGCCATGTTGGACGCGGAAACAGCCGCCTCACTTTGAATACCTGTGGCGGCTTTTCTGCGTTTCCTCACAAAAACAAAACAAAACAGGTCATAATGAGGTGAAAAAATTACCATATTTTTCTGTACATAAGACACACAATTTCTCCCCCAAAAGTGTGTGTGTGTGTGTAGGGGGGGGGGGGGGTGTCCCTGCGTCTTATGGTCTGAATATGGTCTGAAGCTGTATGTGTGCGATGGTGAATCCTCTGACCTTGTGTTCCTGTGTCCTTCTCTCCCATATCTTATATCCCCTTACATTTTTTTCTGTCCCTGTCCCATGTTGCTTCTCTTATGTTCAGTGTTTTAGCTTCTATAAGGATGTCTATGAGGACACAGAGGGGAGGAACACACAGTAATAAGAGGACATAAGAGATGCAGGGGAGCTAGGTGGTGAGGCTTTCATAGATCACAATGGACATCCGGCCCACCACTTACACACAAGACCATCACTTTCTTTCCATAATGACACTAGATGGAAGGGTCTGTGCCATGTCAGCAGCATACTTGCCTTTTGCACACCTCCTTAAAGAAAACCTGAACTGAAAATTAAAAGTCAAAATAAGCATACACAAGTCATACTTCCTTCCATGTAGTCTGCTCCTCAGTGTCTTTCTCCTGTCCCGCTTCCTGTTTGTTCACTGTGATCAAAGGAATTTTCCGTCCTCCATTTTGAAAATAGCCATTACCCACAACAGCTTTCTGGTCAGCACACAGTTAAACTGTAACATCGCCCACTTCAGCCATAGGGAAACATGGACATTACCTGGCACATCAGTTTTGCTCTCAGCTATAACTGACAGCAACTGATATTTTACTGACAGCAAATGATATATTTCAGATCTGACAAAATATTGTCAGAACTGGAAGGGATTATTGTCAGAAGAAAATGGTGAGCTTCTGAGAGGAACTGATGGCAAGGTAACTCTGTAATGTTCATTTGAAGTTACCTCATGTGTTTATTTTAAATATTTTTACTCAGTACAGGTTCTCTTTAAAGGCAGAGTCACCACCACAAGCAATCCTCTTTCCCTTCTACAGCAAGAAAAATGAGTGCAGTTTCGTCCAGGCAATTCAGTTTTCTCCCACATACCAAAAACATACAGATAAGCTAATTGGCTTAACCCCCAAAGTGTCCATAGTCTACGGTATATATACTACCCAATACATAGACATATGACTATAGTAGGGATAAGATTGTGAGCCACTCTGAAGGACAGTTAACAAGTTGACAAGACAATGTACTCTGTACAGCGAATAGTGTTTGTGTCATCTATACTGAGGTCATACGGGGACATGGGGGTGGGGGGGAGCAGAGGAATAGGGGGACATAAGAGACATGAGGAAGGAAGACTTGTGTAAGCAACACAGGGGTGCAGAGGAAACACTGGGGGACAGATGAGTACATGGAGGGCAAAGGAGGACACTGTGGTACAGAAGAGACATGTGGACAGAGGATACACAGGGGGACAGACAAGGAGACAGACGGAGACATTATGACATGGGGCAAAGAAGGACACATGGAAGCAGAGAGGACACAGGACAGACTGAGAAGGATACAAGGGGGGCATAATTGTGTAGATTAAAGGGAAAAGATCTACAATATACCCCTGCATGTGTTTTTTTCTCTGGATTTTGTCCTATAAACCTAGGTGTGTCTTGTGGTCCGGAGCGTATTATCTTTTTTTTCAGTAATGAAAAACCTCATAGATGAGCTCATCATCTTCATTGTTTGCAAACTTCTAGGAGAAATTGGTATTTCTATTTTCACTTAACTTGTCTGAAATCTATCTACATTTTATTATTCCAAGGTAATAATCTCATTCTTTGTTTCAGAATAAACAAGATAATGGGTAGAAGACATCACAGACGTCGCCCAGCCAAAGGTACATGCTAGAAATTGTCTTACAGTTTACATACTCTTTCAACAATAGATCTTTACATGGTCATTGGAATGATGTTACAGTGGTTTAGGGGCAGCACTAGGGTCCTAGGTGTGATGCTGGAGTTAATGGCAAATCTTACTGAGCCTGGCAATCATTTGAGTCTAGTTCCAAGAGCAAAATGTTGCAATTCCTATCTAGATAGAAGTGTCACAATTGCAAAGCTTCTGGTGTCTGATTTACTAATTACTATGTTCCACAAGACACATGATAACTGCCCCAGCCTGGTCAACACAATAGAAAAGCTGGCCTCTAGAACACAGATATCACTTGTTTCTCACCATTTTTTCCTTTTGCTGACTTCATATTGTATACTGGAAGGAAGGCAGGAGTTATTCCCATGTGATAGGGGAGCTCACATACTGAAAAAAAATAATTCCAGGTGCGGCATCTGTCGTACTTGGCGAATAAAGCTGATTCTGATTCTGATATACTGCACATACACTTTTTGGGGTTGCCCAGCAGGTAATGGGAAAAGGATTCCCAATAGATATCATGCTGAAACCTATTGGGAATCATTGTGCAGTGTATAGACAGGCAAGAGATAGCTCTCTGATCAAATTAAATTGGTCTATTGGTCGATCTGGTGGCAGATGGAGCAAGTTATAGTCACCTGTACTTAGTATAGCTAGGGCACTGTCCCTTCTACAGTGCACCACCAGCTTCCACTGTTCTCCCCACTGCTCACATCCAATGCACCCATCCAGACAGGCCCCTACAGCACCCACAGCACCCTGATATTAACCACTTCACAACTGAGGGGTTTTACCCCTGAAACACCAGAGCAATTTTCACCTTTCAGCGCTCCTTCCATTCATTTGCCTATAACGTTCTTATTACTTATCGCAATGAATTGAACTATATCTTGGTTTTTTTTCGCCACCAATTAGGCTTTCTTTAGGTGGGACATTATGCAAAGAATTATTTTATTCTAAATGTGTTTTTGTGAGGAAACGCGGAGAAGCCGCCGCGTTTGCCAAGAGCTAGGCGGCTGACTCCGCGTCTTACGCGTCTGGTTGTGTGGTGGAACGCGGAAAAGCCGCCGCATTTCCTGACAGCAAAGTGGCTGCTTGCATGCGGCGGCGTGTGCTTGATGTGGCTGGGTCTGTTAGTGCACCTAGACAGATGGAGAGCTATGCACGCGCGGGCCCGAATGCAGGACCTTTATACCAGCAGGGGAAGTGTCAGCTGATCAGGAGGGTCAGCTGACTCCTGTAGGACTCATGATTGGCTGAATGGTTCGGGCGGGGCAGCAGAGTCCAGCAACTATATATTCTGCTGCTTAGTCAGTTGCTGGTTGCCTGTCATTGCGATCACTATGTGGTGGCACTCAGACCTTAGTAAGATCCGAAAGTGTGCCGGGACCAGCTGGAGCTGTAATCCTACACTTAGCTAGATTCTGTTGATAGTCTAAAGTACTAGTTTGATTGTGATTATCTGTTATGACTTTCTGCCTGTCTGACTACTCTCCTGATATCTGATTCTGTACTTTGCCTTTCTGATACTCCGTTGCCGAACTCCGCTAGCCCCTGGCTCTGCCTCTGTCTTCTGATCCTGTACTTTGTTTGTCTGTGAGTTGCCGACCTGGCCTTCCCGACCCTGAGAACTATCTCTATCGCTAGGAGATAGTTCATGCTCTGTATGTGCTGGGCACCTGCTTCACAGGGCCAACTCTGTATGTGCTGGGCACCTGCTTCACAGGGCCAGCTCTGTAAGTGCTGGGCACCTGCTCCACAGGGCCAGCTCTGTAAGTGCTGGGCACCTGCTCCCCAGGGCCAGCTCTGTATTTGCTGGACACCTGCTCCCCAGGGCCAGCTCTGTATTTGCTGGGCACCTGCCCCATAGGGCCAGCTCTGTATTTGCCGCATCAGGGCCCATCCTGTATTCATTAGGAACCCACTCCTCAGGTTCCCCAAGCTTGTTACTATTCTTCTTTATTCTGATCGTGTACCTTGTCATTCTGATACCCTGTTGCTGAACCTCGGCTCGCTCTTAGACTCTGCATCTGATTCCTGATTCTGTACCCCGATATTTCTGATACCCTGTTGCCGTACTCTGCTTGTTTATTAGACTCCGCCTCTGCTTTCTGAATCTGTACTGTATCTGTCCGTGTGTTACGACCTGGCTTGCCCGACTTCGAGAACTGACCTTACTGTTAGAGGCAGTTCCCAGATCTGTTAGTGACACTCTCTCCTAGGTGTCACTCACGTTCTGTCCTTCCTACGCTTTGCCTGACTCCTCCCCCGGGAGAGTCCAGGTCTTCGGAAGGAATCTGTATTGCTGCAGTACTTCATACTGTACGGCACTTGTTTCTAAGGCTTAGTCCTCAGGGTATTACTGTTGCACCAAGCACTCACACTACTCAGGTGTTCAGAGGTTAGCGTTATATCGGATTATCGGTGATACTGCAGATCATTAATAATCGGGTATATAACTGTATTCCCAGTGATACTGCAGATCACCGAGAATCAGACCCTCTCTGCTACACCGATCGTGACAGTTTTAATGGGAAAATAGGAAAAAATGTGGGGGAAAAATCAATATTTTTCATTTTTCGGCCATTATAGTTTTTAAATAATGCATGCTACTGTAATTAAAATCCTTGAAATGTATTTGCCCATTTCTCCTGGTTATTACACCATTTAAATTTATTTTATTTAGAAATAAAGGTGCATTTTTTTCAGTTTTGTGTCCATCCCTAATTACAAGCCCATAGTTTATAAAGTAACAGTGTTATACCCTCTTGACATAAATATTTAAAAAGTTCAGTCCCTAAGGTAACTATTTATGTATTTTTTATTTTAATTAAAAAAAAAAATTGGGGAGTGTGGGTAATGAGTTAATTTATAGTGTAAAACAATGTATTTGTATATGAAAAATGCTTTTGGGTGTAGTTTTACTATTTGGCCACAAGATGGCCACAGTACTTTTTTGTTTATGCAACCTGTAAGCATCCTTCCGATGTTCAATGAGGCTGGGAAACTTTTTTTTTTTTTTCACAATGATCACTCTGCTTCTCATAGAAGCAGCCAATCATTGCGGGGGGGCTTAGATCAACGAACAGGAATGTTTTTTCCCGTTCATTGATCTCCGTGCGAGTGGCTGGTGGCATGCACGAGCACGGGAGCACATGCACGAGCAAGTAGGAGCACAGACAGCAGCAGGAGCGGCGGATATCGACACCCCTGGTGGGGAAAGGGTGGAAAAAGGGGTGTAGAATAGCTGGCTGAATAGAGTAATGGTTAAGGGCTCTGCCTCTGACACAGGAGACCTGGGTTAGAATCTCGGCTCTGCCTGTTCAGTAAGCCAGCACCTATTCAGTAGGAGACCTTTGACAAGTCTCCCTAACACTGCTACTGCCTATAGAGCGCGTCCTAGTGGCTGCAGCTCTGGCACTTTGAGTCCGCCAGGAGAAAAGCGCGATATAAGTGTTCTGTGTCTGTTCTGTGTGTAGATATCGGCATCTGCGGTGGTAAAGTGGTTAAGGTGCTGTGGGTGCTCCAAGTGCCAACATGGGTGGGTGCAATAAGTGTGGCAGGCGTGGAGAACAGCAGAAGCCGGTGGAACAGCATCCTTGGGACTTTAGCTCTAGCTATACTGAGTATAGCTAGAGCAGTGTTTTTCAACCAGGAACCCTGGGGTTCCATGAGAACCTGTCAGGGGTTCCGTGGCATTTTGCTGTTTTTTGCAGGACAGATGTGTCCTGCTTTCCCCTTCCATGGGACAAAATAGTCCACTGAGGCGAACGGCGGATTGATCCGATCCTCTGCGCATCACGCCGCTCTCTCATAGGGCAGTTTTGGCACCCTTCAGTGATGTGGAAGAGCAGCGTGATGGACGGGGAAAGCGAGCGAGACGGCAAGTGAACAGGAGATGGCTGAGGAATGAAGCAAGTCACTGGGTGAGTATGTTAGGGGTGACAGCGTGCACTTCAGCGTGTCAGCCTTGTTACCTATATTGCCAAATGAATAACTAACTAACAAATTAATTATTAACCTATAGCCAAATTAATCCATGCCATGCACTGATGAGGATCAAACAATCCGAAACAGTCTGTATGCATGTTGGATTATTCTGGCTCTGTACAAATTAACAAGCTGACTAGAGATGGGCCGAACCTCCAATTTTAGGTTCGCGAACCCTGTTCGCGAACTTCCGTGAAAGGTTCGGTTCGCGAAAAAGTTCGCGAACCGCAATAGACTTCAATGGGGAGGCGAACTTTCAAAGTTTTAAAAAATTCTAGCAACTGGAAAAATGATAGAAAACATGTTTCAAAAGCTCTAATACCTGGAGCCACACCTAATTGAGTGAAATACACATCACTGCTGGAGGACCCGCTCACCCTCCCTCCTCCAAGCAAGGTCCTTTATACCATTTGCCTACCTACACTAATTAGTTATGGGACAGCTGCTACACACTCTGCTAGGGAGATTTTAATCACCCTCCTCCCTCCTACCGGAGGGAGGAGGGTCTCTTCTGCCAGGGAATTATACTATTTTAAAAACCAGTATACATCATACCATAGCTGGGAATTGAACCCAGATCTCACTGTGTGGTGGGCACGTCACCCTAAGCACTGTACCACTACAGAAGTAAGTGAAGCTAGCCTAAAATGTACCATTTATGCTCAACGCAATAGAACCATTAGGTTGCTTAAAGGAGAACTGTAGTGAGAGGTATATGGAGGCTGTCATATTGATTTCCTTTTAAGCTATACCAGTTGCCTGGCAGCCCTGCTGATCTATTTGGCTGCAGTAATAATAATAATCCAAACATTTGTATAGCGCTTTTCTCCTGTCGGACTCAAAGCGCTCAAGAGCTGCAGCCACAGGGACGCGCTCAAGAGGCCACCCTGCAGTGTTAGGGAGTCTTGCCTTGAACTCCTTACTGAATAGGTACTTGACCTAGCCAGGATTCAAACCCTAGTCTCCCATGTCAAAGGCAGAGCCCTTAACCAGTACACTATCCAGCCACTGTAGTGTGAATCACACCAGAAACAAGCATGCAGCTAATCTTGTCAGATCTTACAAAAATGTCAAACACCAGATCTGCTGCATGCTTGTTCAGGGTCTAGGGCTAAAAGTATTGGAGGCAGAGGATCTGCAGGATAGCCAGGTAACTGGTATTGCTTAAAAGGAAATCAATATGGTAGCCTCCATATACCTTTCACTACAGTTCTCCTTTAAAGGGAACCTTAACTGAGAGTGATATGGATGTTTCCTGTAAACAATACCAGTTGCCTGGCAGTCCAGCTGATCTTTGTGACTGCAATAGTGGCCGAATCACACCCTGAAACAAGCATGCAGCTAATCCAGTCTGACTTCAGTCAGAGCACCTGATCTGCATGCTTGTTCAGGGGCTGTGGCTAAAAGTATTAGATACACAGGATCAGCAGGCGATTCAGGCAACTGGTATTATTTTAAAAGGAAAAATCCATATCCTTCTCCGTTTAGGTTCCCTTTAAGGATTTGTAGCATAAAAGTCAACTCACATTGGCTGGGATTTGAACCTGGGTCTCACTGTATGGTGGACAAGCACACTAACCACTATACCAACTGAAGCTGGCCTGAAATTGCTGGCCTTAAATTGCTGGCCTAAAATTTACTATTTATGCTCAATACAAGAGAAAAAGTAGACAAGACAAATAACATTTATACCACACTTTTCTCCTGGCGGACTCAAAGGACCAGAGCTGCAGCCACTAGGGCATGCTCTATAGGCAGTAGCAGTGTTAGGAAGACTTGCCTAAGGTCTTCTACTGAATAGGTGCTGGCTTACTGAACAGACAGAGCTGAGATTTGAACTCTGGTCTCCTTTGTCAGAGGTAGCGCCCTTATCCAGTGCTTAGGGTGACGTGCCCACCACACAGTGAGATCTGGGTTCGATTCCCAGCTATGGTATGATGTATACTGGTTTTTAAAATAGTATAATTCCCTGGCATAAGAGACCCTCCGGTAGGAGGGAGGAGGTGGGGAGGTATTAAAATCTCCCTAGCAGAGTGTGTACCAGCTGTCCCATAATTAATTAGTGTAGGCAGACAACTGAGTAAAATGGTATAAAGGACCTAGCTTGAAGGGAGGGTGGGCGGGTTCTCTAGCACTGAAAGCAGTGTGTTTGACAATAACATGTCTTCTGACAGTGATATGGAGGGTCAAAATTTTGCTATTATGGGGCGAATCGGGCGAAGCGAACTTCCGCAAACGTTCGCCTGCGGCACCCGAACGCGAACCACCGAAGTTCGCGTGAACCCCGTTCGCCGGCGAACCGTTCGGCCCATCTCTAAAGCTGACTCATCATTGCATTCCAGCGGTTCTGGAGGTGTGTTTAGCTTCTAAGGGTACAATGGTTAATTTGCATATATTCAGCAGTGTTGCTCTGGGAGACATCTCAAGCTCACTCCAACCTGAATTATCGCAAATTCTTTCTGTTTTAGGAAAACAAACTTTTGTTTTTCTTACTTATATTGGGGGTCCCTATTCCTTCCTATCTATACTGAAAACACCTGCGCCTTTGTTTCTATATTGGAAATCCCTATTCCTACCTATCTATACTGGGAACAACTATGTCTGATTACCTATACTGGGGGCCCCCATTCCTGCCTATCTATACTGGGAACACCTATGTCTGTTTACCTATATTGAGGGTCCCTATTGCTGCCTATGTATAATGGGAACACCTATGTCTGATTACCTATACTGGGGGCCCCCATTCCTGCCTATCTATACTGGGAACACCTATGTCTGATTACATAGTTACATAGTTATTTTGGTTGAAAAAAGACATATGTCCATCAAGTTCAACCAGTATAAAGTACAACACCAGCCTGCTCCCTCACATATCCCTGTTGATCCAGAGGAAGGCAAAAAAACCCTTACAAGGCATGGTCCAATTAGCCCCAAAAGGGAAAAATTCCTTCCCGACTCCAGAGATGATCAGATAAAATCCTGCCTATTGATACTGGGAACACCTATGTCTGTTTACCTATATTGGGGGTCCCTATTGCTGCCTATCTATAATGGGAACACCTATGCCTGGTTACCTATATTGGGGGGGGTCCCTATTCCTGCTTACCTATACTGTGAACACCTATGCCTGTTATCTTTACTGGGGATACCTTTGCCTGGTTACCTATACTGGAGGCCCCCTGTTGATTGGTGCAATTTATATGTAAAATTGATAGCTACATTGTATATGGGGGTGATTAATGCACTTATTATGTGAGATGATGATTTCTGCATTTGCTATGGTAGTAGATTGGTGCAATTTATATGTGGGGTGATTGCCACTTGTATACGGGGGTGATTAATGCATTTATTATGTGGGATTATGATTTCTTCATTTGCTATGGTAGTAGATTGGTGCAATTTATATGCAGATTGATTGCTACATTGTATACAGGGGTGATTAATGCATTTATTATGTGAGATGGTTACAGCATTTGCTATGATAGTAGATTGGTGCAGTTTATATATTGGGGTGATTAATGCATTTATTATGTGAGATGATGATTTCTGCATTTGCTATGGTAGTATGCGCTTTGAGTCCTATGGGAGAAAAGCGTTTTACAAATGTTATTGTATTGTATTGTATTATTGTATTGGTGCAATTTATATGTGGGGCGATTGCCATATTGTATACAGGGGTGATTATTGCATTTATTACAGTGGTTTGCAAAAGTATTTGGCCCCCTTGAAGTTTTCCATATTTTGTCATATTACTGCAACAAACATGAATCAATTTTATTGGAATTCCACGGGGAAAGACCAGTACAAAGTGGTGTACACGTGAGAAGTGGAACGAAAATCATACATGATTCCAAACATTTTTTACAAATCAATAACTGCAAAGTTGGGTGTGTGTAATTATTCAGCCCCCTTTGGTCTGAGTGCAGTCAGTTGCCCATAGACATTGCCTGATGAGCACTAATGACTAAATAGAGTGCATCTGTGTGTAATCTAATGTCAGTACAAATACAGCTGCTCTGCGACAGCCTCAGAGGTTGTCTAAGAGAATGGTGACTCTGGACGAGCTTCAGAGATCTCCAGCTCAGGTGGGGGAATCTGTCCATAGGACAACTATTAGTCGTGCACTGCACAAAGTTGGCCTTTATGGAAGAGTGGAAAGAAGAAGGCCATTGTTAACAGAAAAGCATAAGAAGTCCCATTTGCAGTTTGCCACAAGCCATGTGGGGGACACATCAAACATGTGGAAGAAGGTGCTCTGGTCAGATGAGACCAAAATGGAACTTTTTGGCCAAAATGCAAAACACTATGTGTGTGGGAAAACTAACACTGCACATCACTCTGAACACACCATCCCCACTGTCAAATATGGTGGTGGCAGCATCATGCTCGGGGGGTGCTTCTCTTCAGCAGGGGCAGGGAAGCTGGCCAGAGTTGATGGGAAGATGGATGGAGCCAAATTCAGGGCAAACTTGGAAGAAAACCTCTTGGAGACTGCAAAAGACTTGAGACTGGGGCGGAGGTTCACCTTCCAGCAGGACAATGACCATAAACATATAGCCAGGGCAACAATGGAATGGTTTAAAACAAAACATATCCATGTGTTAGAATGGCCCAATCAAAGTCCAGATCTAAATCCAATCGAGAATCTGTGGCAAAATCTGAAAACTGCTGTTCACAAACGCTGTCCATCTAATCTGACTGAATTGGAGCTGTTTTGCAAAGAAGAATGGGCAAGGATTTCAGTCTCTAGATGTGCAAAGCTGGTAGAGACATACCCTAAAAGACTGGCTGCTGTAATTGCAGCAAAAGGTGGTTTTACAAAGTATTGACTCAGGGGGCTGAATAATTACGCACACCCCACTTTGCAGTTATTGATTTGTAAAAAATGTTTGGAATCATGTATGATTTTTGTTCCACTCCTCACATGTACACCACTTTGTATTGGTCTTTCACGTGGAATTCCAATAAAACTGTGTAATGTTTGTGTACTTGTGTATATGGTGGTACATTCCACATGAAGGTGCCGCCACAGTACAAAAAAAAAGGAGGCAGGGGAAATCAATTGTAGACAGATCAGCTTGTCAGTCTGTTCAGGAATGACAGGTTCAGTGACCTTCACCTCAATGTATACATCTCTGATCCTTCTCTCCATAGGTCAAGGAGCAACCAATGACCAATACCGGGTAGTCAGTGGCATCATAGCACGGCCTACAGGTAAGAAAAAGACAACTCCCAGCACAACTTTACCTCATCATAAGAAAGCATACACTTTACCACAGCATTCATTACAATGACAGCATCATGGGGTGCCTGCGTTATTTACTGTGGCACCCATACATTTTATGAATAGGGTGAGTGTGAGGACAGATCTTCTTCAACTGTTATTTACCATATTCAGGATGCCTCCGAGTCTCTGCCTCTGAGGGCAATTAACGTTCATTTTGCTGACTACTTTAAAGATCTTTATTTTGCAAAAACAGAATTTGACAGAATGGAAGCTGACATTTTCTTGTCTGAGATAAATCTTCCTAGATTGTCCTCCCCTTTACATCCTAAATGGTGTATGTTTGGAATAATGGATGAGGAAGAGAACCAACAGTAATGACAAATATTTTTGAGAGAAAAAACAATAATACTTAAATGGTTTGCTCCAGAGAGCTCTTAAGTGTCACATTAGAAGACTTTGGTGAATAAGGTAATTCAATATGAAAAATTGATATATAGTGATCGTCGCGGGTCACCTGTGAAGTTTGGGAGAATTTGGGAGATGTGACGTGACTCCCAAGATTCATTAGATGTAGACCAGTTGTAAAAATTTTATCTATCCATGATATATGTGTAACAAGCAGCGGGGATGCGGCGGGCACGGAAAGCAGTGTGGCCGCCGCCGCCATCCCCGCGGCTCAGCTGCGGACCCCGCGCAGGGGACTCTCGCCCCCGCACAGCCTCAGAGCTATGCGTGTGTGCAGCCAGCGGTGAGACCTTTACGCTTCTCGGAGACGCGTCAGCTGACTTGTGGGTCGGCTGACGTCACAGGGAGCGCTCCTCGCCCCTGATTGGCCGGGCTGGCGGGGGCGTGCCTGGGAGTCCCCTGCCAGTATAAAGACAGCGAGCTGCCAGTAGCTCGCTGTCTGTTGTTGCGAATACTTCGTGTTAGCGCTCAGATCCTTGATAGCTTAAATATCTAACTTGTTAGACTGTATATTATCTGTGTATGACTCTGGCTCATTCTGACTATTCTTCCACTCAGTGATTCTGTACTTCTGCCCATCTGATCTTGCTGCCGACTCTGCCTGTTTAAACCTTCTTGTCTTTGCCTTCCGATTTTGTACTGTATCTGTCTGTCTGTTGCCAACCCCATTAGTCTGACCACTCTACTACCACCAGAGGGCCCTGACTCTGGTGAGGGGCTCTGTACTGTTAGGACCCACCAGCTCCTCTGGTGAGGTATTGCTAACCTATCAGTACTACTGTTGCACCAAGCACTACTTTGCAATTAGCTATCATTTTAGCTGTCTGGTATACTTGCATTATTGGTGATTCTGCAGATCACCATATAATCAGGTATATATCTGTATTATAGGTGATACTGCAGATCACCTAATAATCAGAACTCTGTTATTTGCTAACACATATCGTTACAATATGTTGCTGCAACTATATAACTCTTTTCCGATGCATCATGCCATCCTTTTTATTGGAGTAAAGCAGGCCATACACTGGCCCGATTTGCGCCCGTTTCGACAGCAGATTCGATCACTGGGATCGAATCTGCTGCCAATCGTTCACGCTAC
This sequence comes from Hyperolius riggenbachi, assembly GCF_040937935.1. NCBI lineage: Eukaryota > Metazoa > Chordata > Amphibia > Anura > Hyperoliidae > Hyperolius > Hyperolius riggenbachi. The sequence continues at coordinate 99,671 of NW_027152363.1, read as the reverse complement.
ACGCCGAATTTCGATCCATTTCGTCCGATCCCGTCGATCGTGCCGTGCGGAAAATAACCGTCGATCGCCCGCGGGTAAAGAGCGCATCGCTAGCGGCGTTCGAGTGCCCGACGACCGACGCAATAGAGCCCGCATACATTACCTGCTCCGCCGGCGCGACTGCAGTCTCCCGGTCACCGCTGCTCCGTCTGCGCTCTGGTCTCCAGGTCCGGCATGCCTCACTTCTTCTAGCCCGGCAGGAAGTTTAAACAGTAGAGCGCCCTCTACTGTTTAAACTTCCTGCCAGGCTAGAAGAAGTGAGGCATGCCGGATCTGGAGACCAGAGCGCAGACAGAGCAGCGGTGACCGGGAGACTGCAGTCGCGCCGGCGGAGCAGGTAATGTATGCGGGCGGGCGGGGGCAGCAGCAGCAGTACCACCACAACAGATTGTGAACGGTTTCAGGCTGAAATCGGTTCACAATCTGTTTGCTGTAAAGGTAGCCATACGATCCCTCTCTGATCAGATGCGATCAGAGAGGGATCTATCTGTTGGTCGAATCTGATGGCAAATCGACCAGTGTATGGCCACCTTAAGACGCCGTTGGCGTCTTGATTACTAGATTGTTTTTTATTATGACACTGTGTACTCTTTTACTGCAATGCTTGCTCTACTGTAAAAGATGCTAACACCTTGAGTGATATATCTATATCTTATGTTGCTATTATGGTGGTGTAAACTTTGTTGTATGTCTTTTGTAACGATTGGTGTAGCAATACAGGAGTCTCATTATTGCGTGATCTGCAGTATCACCAATAATCCAGACATTATACCTGATTATGTGGTGATCTGCAGAATCACCAATAATGCAAGTATAGCTAGCACATAGATACAGGTGTGCATAGTGCTTGGTGCAACAGTATAACTGATAAGTTTTAACAAAACCTCACCAGAGGAGCTGGTGGGCACTATCAGTAAGGAACCTCACCAGTGACAAGGGCTCATTGGTGAGTAGAGTGGTCAGACAGACAGGTTCGGTAACAGACTGGCAGATACAGTACAAAATCGGCAGGCAAGAGGATAGAGATAATTCAGGCAGAGTCAGCAACAGAATCAGATGGGTGAAAGTACATAATCGATAAGCAAAAGCGTAGTCAGAAGAGAGCCAAAGTCAAACACAGAATATCAAGCAATATACAATATAGTAACAATTCCTAGTCTTGTGTGAAATCCCCGGTTTCCTCCCGGATCAAAGCACACCAGATACTGTCTAAGGTCTGAGCACAAACACGAAATATTCGCAACAGCAGACAGGTTGCGAGTGACTGGAGAAGGCTTAAGAAGCGGAGGAGACCCCGTGGCCATGTCCACTCCCATCAGCCAATCAGGAGCGCTGTGAGTCTCCTCTGACGTCAGCCGACCGGCAGGTCAGCTGACGCGCCTCCTCCCAGCATAAAGGTCCTGTCTGTGCGCGCGCCCGCGCGATACAGCAACCCTATGAGCAAGTGACAATCCCGTCCTCGGCGTGCTAGATGCCGGAGGAACGGATGAAATGCCCGACAAGGAACTTGAAGCAGCTGCGGAGGCATCCTGACCGCCTGCAGCTGCATTTCCAGGGAATGTTACATCTTTGCATTTGTTTTTAACAAAATGTCCTGAGACATTCCAGACTTTCACTAGAGAAGAAAAAGTGAAAATATCTAAGCAGATAAGCAGTATTTGTTATTGTTTCTATTTAGTTTTGTCTACATCTAGCCCAATAGTATACCCCCATCATCGGCTTTACAGTGTGTTAGTTTCAGCAAGTCTACTCTAAATGATCTTCATTGTCAATCAGCTACACTGCTAACATATAGTAAAGCCACCATGATTTCTTTGGTGTCTGTCACTTTAGCCAGTATTAAAGTGGCATTCAACAGTGAAAGCATGTGTGTTTTTTCTGTATAGTATATTTGGAAATCCATAGGTCTGGAGCATCTCACAGACTGCTCAAGTCCACCAGTGGTACATATCCTGCAGTTACTGAAAACCAGATTTACATATTGAGCATAGTTCCCTCTGAACAAGAAGATCTGTGGAAATAACCAGGTTTATTTTTCTTATTTTAGAACAAAACAGGTTTGTGTGTTTTATCTATGTCTATAGAATGAACTTTAGCTTATATTTTTTAGATTTAGTAAGAAGTAGGGAGAACATTTAGTTCATTTTTTATTGTAATCATATTCTATATCCTTCTTATAGTGTCCTCGGTGCTTAGTGAGGTCCCCTGTTTCATAACTAGTTAGGTTGAGACAGTATTGCAAGAGGTCAAAGCAGGGAAAAAAATAATATGTAGAAAACAAAATTGAGGAATAAGAGTCACATTTCTTTAGTAAGTGTGAAGCATACAAACTTCTTTATATGCATATAGTACTAAGAAACAATGAATAGATCAGTCAGAATGCAATATGTTAAATGCAATGCATTACTCTCTACTTATTGTGGGTAAAATTTACTGCATACAATTCTGCTTAAGGCAGTCTTTTGCATACACCCGTTATATAGTTTGATTGCAAAAGAAGATATGTTTCCATTGAACTAGAAAGTTGTAATTTTTCTTTAGAACTCACCTGTATTTTTCTTTTTTAGAGCAACAAAAGAGGAAGAAACAAAAGCCATGTAAGTCAAAATCAGAATCATTTTTATTTTGTCAAGCACGGCTGGGTCGTGTCCGGAATTGGACTAGGCATGTACAGACTAAATTATACTGTAGATGAAACACATAGAATACATCAGAAAATCATTCAGCATATAGAGATACAAGCCAGCATAGTTCAAAAATACAGCGATTTTACATATAAAGACTACACAACAAATTGTCTGGCTATGTGCAGTAAGTGGCAGTGTAAATTTGCATTTTTTTCCAGTTAAAGCTATGAGGAGGAGATGCCCTAAAGGAGGGGGGGGGGTAATGAGTGGAGAGAGTTCAGAGAGTTGACAGCTGAGGCGATGATGTTCCTATGGCTCAAGGTCTTGGTTAGGGATGAGCGGAAACAGCAAAATTCGTTCTACCGGAATTCGCGGATTCCGCCAGCACTTAATTCCGTCGCTATGAAAATCCATCAGATTTTCGTTAAATTCCGCTGAATTCCAGATTCCGATGGAAAAATTAGAAAAATAGCAAATGGAACCTTGTTTATGCTATATATTAGCCCATAGACACTATTGACGGTTCCTTTAGTCCTTTTTCTGCCCGGAGGGAGGATGGTCTCGTCTTCCAGAGAATTGTAGAATTTCAAAAGCCAGCTTACATACCTTGGCCGGGAATTGAACCAAGATCTAGTGCTCGGTAGGTAGCTCTCTTCACCACTATACTACCACCAACACTACATGTGGAAGGCAGCCTAGCATGTACCATTATGATATATCCAAGAGAAAAATTAGCTTGCTTAGGGATTTGTAGGATTTTAAATGCCAACTCACATACATTGGCTGGGCCCAGGAATTGAACCCAGGCCTACCACTCTGTAGGTTGTTATTTTAACCATTATACCACCAACATTACATGCTGAAACTTCTTGGAGCAGACTTACTTCCTTCCTCCAAAGGACACACATACATCCCCATAAAATCATTCAACAGCAACTGCATGCACAGTCTTTGCGGTACACAGTTTCTGTGGCACAATTGGTTAGTGCGTTTGGCTGTCAACTGCAAAGTTGGTGGTTCAAGCCAAACCAGGCATGGCCTTGCCTTTTGTGTTCAACAGTTGTCCGAAGAGAACCACAGATAGCCATGTAGATTTATCTCTCTCTCTCTCTCTCTCTCTCTAGTAGGGATGGTCACCGCTTTCCACGGAATTGTATTTTCCGCAATTTTAGTTGGAAATTGGTCATTCCATTCTATTTGGTCAGAACGGAATTGCTTTTTCAATCTGGCAGAATTCCAAAATTGCCTGTGAAATTCTGCCGGAATCCGTTGATGGTTTTAAGCTGAAAATTCAGTTCAATGTCATCAAGTCTTAGAGAGAGAGAGAGCTCATTTTTCTCTTGGATATATCATAATGGTACATGCTAGGCTGGCTTCAGCATGTAGCATTGTAGTGTGTTGTGTTGGTGGTATAATGGTTAGAATAGCAGAATACAGAGTGGTAGGCCTGGATTCAATTCCTGGGCCCGGCCAATGTATGTGAGTTGGCTTTTAAAATCCTACAAATCTCTAAGCAAGCTCATTTTTCTCTTGGATATATCATAATGGTATATGCTAGGCTGGCTTCAGCATGTAGTGTTATGTTGTAGTATAGTGGTGAAGAGAGCTACCTACTGAGCACTTGACCTGGGTTCTAATTCCCGGCCAAGACCTGAGTTCAACTCCCGGCCACGGTATGTAAGCTGGCCTTTGAAATTCTACAATTCACTGGAAGACGAGACCCTCCTCCCTCTGGGAGCAGTGAGAGAGGGAGGAAGGGATACTTGGTATTAGGCAGAAATCAGTCAGGGGGGAAAAAAATTTAAATTCCGCGGATTTCCGTTTTGTTCCGTGGAATTCCGAAATAGGGCTATAGCAATTCTGTTCCATCGGTTCGGAACCGGTATCACCCAATTCCGGCCGGCATTCCGGAAAACGGAATTCGGCTGAATTTTTTGAGTATCCCTGGTCTTGGTAGAGCTTGACAAAAACCTCCGGCCTGAGCGGAAGAAATGGTGGAGCGCAGTCTAGACTTGTAAAGGAGGTCCAGAGAGGGCTGGGTTTTCACGATGATCCTCTCCGCTGCTCTGACGATTCTCTGTAGTTTGTGTCTGTCACTGGCTGAAGAGCCAGCGTACCAGACCAGTATGGAGGAGCAGAGGACTGATTCAATTGTGGCAGAGTAGAAGGTCATTAGAAGTTTTTGGGCCATACCAAACTTCTTTTGGCGGAGGAAGAAAAGCCTCTGCTGGGCTTTCTTCTGGGTGGAGGCGGTGTTGGCCTTCCAGTTCAGGTCATTGGAGATAGTTGTGTCAAGGAGGCGGACACAGGGAACTCTTGCAACTGCCGTACCGGCGATGCAGATTCGGGGTGGGATGGGGGCACGTTTTATAAAGTCAACAATCATCTCAATGGTTTCTGTAGTGTTGAAGACTACCCCGTTCTCACTGCACCAAGTGTGAAGCAGACTGCTCATGAGGCATTTCTAAAAGACCTGGAAAAGTGTCCTCGGTGCTTAATGAGGTTCCCTGTTTCATAACTGGCTAGAGTAAGCCAGTATTGCAAGAGGATGAAGCAAGTAAAAAAACACAGGTAGAAAACAAAAAGTGACTATGAGTAACATTTATCTAGTAAGTGTGAACTGAAAAACCAGGAGGATGATCCTGGTGTAGGTGTTGGGTTTATCCATATGTTTAGTTTTGTGTGCAAGGCTGATGCTTATGGCATCCTTCACGGCAGGGATGATCGAAATCTACGCCAATGCGTAATTATGCATCATACTTTGGCAACTATGCATCATAGTGGGTATGCGTAGTTTACAAATCTACACGTAGTGAAGTACAGCTATGCGTAGTTAGGAATCCTTCGCGTAGTTTTCATGTGTATTGCGAAGTCAACTACAAATTGGGTAAACGCATCTTTTTTGATGCGCGCAGATTAATTTGTCGCTTGTGCATGTCCAGAAGTATAATTGCCCATTCTATGCATATCAAATTCTGCATTGGAAAGGGGAATGTATGCATGTGAGAGTTCCACACATGTGCATTTTGTCGGATAAGGGCATATTCGTCCGCATAGACTACGTTTCGCGCTATGCATAATTTTGTAATTTAAATCGTAGTTACGATTTGCCTCCATGGTTCAAATCTGATTTCATAGTCATAGTTTAGCTATGCGTAATTATGGAAAACTAATCATAATTCCAGCGTAGCGTAGATTGCTCACTACGATCATCACTACTCCACGGACCGCTTGGTCCTGTATGCAAATTGTAGAAGATTCAGCAGAGTGGCAATGTGACACTTCAGATAGGAGAGGACCAGTCTTTTGAAGGTCTTCATGATGATTGGAGTTAGGGCAAGAGGTCTGTAGTTGTTTAGATCTGTAATTCCTGGTTTCTTGGAGACTGAGAATAATTTGGATGTTTTAAGGCAGGAGGGAACCTTGCCCATCGCCAGGGATTTGTTGAAAATTGAGGTAAGGACCAGGGCTAGCTGACTTGCACAGGTTTTTAGGCAGATTGGGTATATACCATCTGGGCCTGATGCTTTCCTGGTGTTGAGCTTCCAGAGGTGCCATAGTACATCGGCCTCATGGACAGTTGACAGTGCCAGGGGGGCATAACCAGTGTGGGGAGATGAAGAAGGGGGGGGGGAGGCTGCCTGGGTAAGGATGTGGTGGTCACCTGTTCCTCAGGGTTGTTGGGTTGGTACTCAAACCTACAATAGAATTTGTTGAGCTCCTCATATAGTGTGATTCTATGAAGTGAGTTTAGAGGAGGGGGCTTGAATAAGTTGCGAATAATTTGCAGTATTAAAGTGGACCGGAACTCTAGCACAGAACATAAGGAAGACATATAGAAATGCACCCTGTATGTATTTAGAGAGTTTAGCCTGACTAATTACCCCTCATCTGTGACTAATCACAAGTTGTAATTTTATCTCTCCCATGTGCCACCTCACTGCCACTGCAGATAAGCTCATTTGAAAGCAGAGGATGCTAACAATATGTTTGCTTCCATGAAAGCAGGAAGTTGAAACAATGCAGATTTGTTGCAGGATTTGTATTAGTTTTAACAAAGAAATGTTTTTTTTTAAGTGTCATTATGCTGTTGCGTATCTTTTAGAGCAGAGAGGAAGTTATGAATTCAGGTCCGCTTGCCACACTCTATTCATCAGAGGCTATTGTCCTACTACTTGGTGACTGTAATTGCAATCTTTTCTCACCCGCGGCTAAATTCACTATCCAGTCATGGCCAGGCATGCTCAAATCCGTATTCGGGAGATACCCGTATAGTTCTATACGGATATCTCCCAGTAAACCTGTGCGTGGGGGGGGGGGGATGTCAAGCTTACCTGTCTGATGTCTTCTTGCTCCATCCCTCTGCATCTCCCACGATGCTTTCACGCGGCGGTCACATGACTCCAAACACTTCTTCCTTCTGGGTTGAAGGAAGGGTTAGGAGTCACGTGATGCGCGTGGACCGCATTGTGGGATGCGCCGAGGGATGGAGCAAGAAGACATCAGACAGGTAAGCTTGACCCCCCAGCCCCCCACACAGGTTTACTGGGAGATATCCGTATAGAACTATACGAGTATCTCCCGAATACGGATTTGAGCATGCCTGGCCATGGCTTTGATCCAGGCCCGTTTCTAGGGCCGTGCGGCCCGTGCGGGCGCCCTGGGCGCCGAAGGACTGTGGGCGCAGTAATGGAGGGGGGAGCCGCAGCCGCGGGGAGGGCAGCCCGACCTCTCCCTCCCCTCCTCTCCGCGGGCGCCCTCCGTGCTCCCCCCTCCGAGTGTGACTGCAGCCTGGGAAGCGCTGTGTAGGGAGGGGCAACTCACCTACCTGGTTCCAATCGCCGCCTGTCTCCTCTTCCGTCTTCTCCTCATAGCCACTCATACACACGCTGCTTCCTGTTTACCCGGACACTAATGCATACCAACTGATTAAGTGTCTGTAGTAATTAATTCTGCACTGATGGTTGGAGGTGTGCAAAGGATCAACTTTGGAGTCAAAAGTATTTGCAATAACTCCTACACGATCTGCACCATCAAACGGTCCGTCTTTATTATCAATCCATTAAAACATGGTTAAAAACAGATAGGGTACCCTCTACTTACCCACTATCTGTTTTTAACCTTGTTTTAATGGATTGATAATAAAGACAGACCGTTTGATGGTGCAGATCGTGTAGGAGTTACAACTAAAGGGGGCCTAAGCACCCTCAATCTGTTGTTCAAACAAATACCTGCCAGTACCTAATTGGCAAGCACAAGGCTCTCTTCCATATTTGCAGTCAATCTCAGTGTTTTGAGCTGCTCACTTAGCCCCCTGACTGTGACTTCTAATTTCACAACCTGCTCACATCTAACACCTACCCTTGAATGTTTACTCCAGATAGGTGTACATCATGCAAAATGTACACTGCACCAAATTTCTCAATGTGGAGGCCATAATGGGGATTTAATTAAAAAGTGTAAAAATGTGGCAGTAGAATAGCCAGTTAAAGACACTCACCTGACATTCACGTGAATAATCATCTGTACCCACGGCACAAGATTGTAGGAATGATCACTCGCCATGTAAAGTGTTGCTGGTCATCAGGAAAGTCATCTGGAAAACTGTGTTTTGGCTATGGTCCTTTACTGAGCAAAACAAAGACTGGGAAAGCTAAAAATGAGTCTTATAGGAAAAATATAGACCTGACTGCCTGCCCCTCCCACTAATTAAGTATACGCAAATTCAATCAGTCGCAAAGAAAAAAAAAACAATCAAACTGCACTAACTGTAGCAATAACTTCCTACAAGGTTTAACATAAAACGATAAAAAGGGGGAAATCATGAAAGCCTAGGCAAAAGTAAATGTAAAAACAGAAGAATAACAAAACACACACATTATCTGCTTAATATGTTACCCCTACTTCTGTTGTCTGGACATATCCTCTTGTTTAATGTACGGGCTCGTAATACTGGATTTTATATCTACAGTTGCTCTGCTGGTTTTGAAAAAACTAAGAACAATAGAGGCACGGTTGATGATCTTGCAACAGTGTTTTACAGCATCACTAGCAGGTAAGGACATTTTGTATGACAGTCCTCAACCCATTGTAAAGATTAAAGAGAATAAAGCATGCGCTCACCATCATGGGCTACATCTGAATGACTTATCACCTCATGTGCACCACTTATATAGCTCAACTACACACTCAGCAATCCAACAGATGCAAAACATATGCATAACTAAATAATTACCATGCAAACAGGAAAGCACAATGGGAGCTGCTAACGTGGTAGTTACAAAATTATGGAAACAAATATGGGTAGAAGGCTGCGCATCCCTGACCTAATACTACAGTTGAATGGTTAATTGCTGTGGTGTACAGCTCCCCTCCTGGACTAAAATTGCATGCCCCGCATCCAAACAATGCAATACTGGTTTATGGAGAAAGTATAGCTTCCATTATAGTTTGCATGCAAAATACAATTTACTGGACATCTGCACCTCAACGTTGGTGCAGATGTCCAGTAAATTGTATTTTGCATGCAAACTATAATGGAAGCTATACTTTCTCCATAATCCAGTATTGCATTGTTTGGATACGGGGCGTGCATTTTTAGTCCAGGGGGGCCGGTGTACACCACAGCAATTAACCATTCAACTGTAGTATTAGGTCAGGGATGCGCAGCCTTCTAAGCATATTTGTTTCCATAATTTTGTAACTACCACATTAGCAGCTCCCATTGTGCTTTCCTGTTTGCATGGTAAGTATTTAATTATGCATATGCTTTGCATCTGTTTGATTGCTGAGTGTGTATTTGAGTTGTATAAGGGCCCGTTTCCACTTGTGCGAATCTGCATGCATTTTCTGCATGCAGATTCACATAACCAGGGGCGCCTCTAGGCATAGGCAGTACAGGCCATTGCCTGGAGTGCCATTAGTCCTGGGGGGCGCCATGTTGCTGGATTAAGCCCCACCCCCAAATTAAGCCCCACCCCCAGACTACACCCCGCCCCCATGGGTGTTCTATTACTTGCTTCTGCTGCATCTACTTAGCATAAGTTACAGGCAGCTGCCACCTCTGTGTCTTGTGCATCCTTCTTTCCCCCTTTGCGCCTCCTTCTGTCTCCTTGTGCCTCCTTCAGTCCCTTGTGCCATGTCTGCCCCCTTTTGTCTCCCTTTGTGCATACTTCTGTCCCCCTTTGTGCCTTCTGCTGTCTCCCTATGCTTCCTTCTGCCCTCTTTGTGCTTTTTTCTGTCCCCCATTGTGCTTTCTTCTGTCATCTGTGTGCCTCCTTCAGTTCCCCTGTGCCTCCTTCGTTCCTCCTTTGTGCCGCCTTTTGTCCTCCTTTGTGCCGCCTCCTGCCCCACTTTGTGCCTCCTTCTGCCCCACTTTGTGCCTCCTTCAGACCCCCTGTGTCTCCTTCTGTCCTCTTTTGTGCCTCCTCCTGGCCCTCATGCCTTCTTCTGTCCCCCTGTACCTCCTGCTGCCCCTCTGTGTACCTCCTTCTGTCCTCCTGTGCCTCCTTTTGTCCTCTGTGTCTCATTCTGTCCCGCATTGTGCCTCCTTTTGTCTCCCATTGTGCCTCATTCTGTCCCCCTGTGTGTCTTCTTCTGTCCCCTTGGGTCTCCTTCTGTCCTCCTTTGTGACTTCTTCTGACCCTTCTGCCTCCTTCTGACCCCCTATGCCCCCCTGTGTGCCTTCTTCAGTTTCCCTGTGCCTCCCTCTGTCCCCCTTTGTGCCTCATTCTGTCCCCGTGTGCCTCCTTTAGTCCACCTGTGGCTCCTTCTGTCCTCTTTTGTGACTCCTTGTGCCCCCCTTTGTGCCTCCTCCTGAGGCCCATTGGGCCGACCCGGCGGTCACCAGTGCTGTGCGGGGGAAGGGGGGGGGAAGGGAGGCATGGGGGGACCCTGCAGCTTACTCCGCCAGATGCTGTGTCCCCAGGTGGTGAACTGGCTTGAGCATCTAGCAAACGCCGTGCCAGTTCACTGGCTGCAGCCCATAAGCTCACTTCTGCAGCCTGCGGAGTCTGTGGGTTCCGAGAGGCAGAGCAGCTCTTCAGGAGAATGGTGTACAAAGCCCTGCACTGGCGACTATTTGTGTCTCCAGTGCACGGCTTCGGTCGCCATTTTCCCATAGCCCTGCTCTGCCTGTCAGCGTGGGAGTTTTGCAGCTGGAGTTGTTGCATGAAGATCATCGGGGGAGCTGCTGCGTGCTGGAGTGGAGTGTTTTTCAGGTGAGCACATTTTTTTATAGGTGCAGGCAGATATCAGGGCTATTAAGGGGAACTGATGGGAAGGGTGGAGAGAAGAGCCCTGCCTATATGTATTTTCTGGTGAAACGGTGCCCACATTACATGTATTTTCTGGTGAAACGCTGCTGCAATAAGTGTAATTTCTAGTGAACCGCTGCTGCTTTACGATTATTTTCTGGTGAAACGCTGCCGCATTAAGTTTATTTCCTGTTAAAATGCTGCCACATTACGATTATTTTCATGGGAGGGGCACCATGGGGGCAAGGGGCACCACAGGCTTTCTCGCCTGGAGTGCCAAAATGGCTAGAGGCGCCCCTGTTGTAGTATTAGGTCAGGGATGTTCAGCCTTCTACCCATATTTTTTTTCCATTGTAAAGATTATTTACTGTAGATAATTATTATACATTACTAGTGAAAGCCCTATGGTGTGTATTTGGCTTTTAACTGCACCCAATGTTCCAATATAAATGAAACCAATCTGATTGGCTGGCTTTTGCTCTACCCCCTTTTCTGAATTTAAACCTCAGTCACCTAATGACTGTCTGAACCAGGTTTGAGGCCTTTCCTATTAACAGTGCTAAGGTACGTACTAGTGCTGCTCGGATACCCATTTTTAAAATCTGGATTGGATCCGGATACCCAGATATCTGATCCGGGTCGGATATCCGAGTTCAAAATTTTCCAATCCGAATCGTATATACGACCTCAGTACCCGGGGTATCCGGGCAGATTCAGATATCCAGATAGCAAAACCAGAAGTGGCCTTTAAATTGCTTCTAAAATGCTTTTAAAGGTAAATGAGGCATGTAGCATCATGTTTTTTGTTTTTTTTTAAAGGGAAACACAAATTGATTATGTGGGGACTTAAAATCCCCACCCCCCCCAAAAAAAATGGCTGTCAATTAACATCAGGACTAGGTTCCAGGCTGCGGTCATGCAGAACACATTGTGTCTTAAGTCCAACCGCACATCTGGGACATGACACTTTGCACTTTGCATTTGGCACTTGGCATTTAGCACATTGATTGCCTGGTGGGGTTGGAAGTGATAATAAAATAATGAAAAAAAAAAAAACTTACACTTATTGTTAAATTAAACAAATATGTGTAAAAGAAATTAACATGGGGGGGTGATCACAGTCCAGCAACAGAAAGCTCTGGTGGGCAGGAAAGGTGGGGAACCACTTGTGTGCTGGGTTGTACGGCCCTGCAGTTAGGCCTTAAAGCTGCAGTGGCCTAATTTGTAAATAAAATTGCCTGGTCACTAGGGGGATTTAAGACCATGGTCCTCAAGTGGTTAATTTCTATATTGTAAGGGGTTTCAATCATGGCTCTCTTCCCCTTTTTTTTCAATGCTGTGTATTGTAATGTGTGCACACATCTCTCACCTCTGTGGAAAAATCTGTAGTTGCTTTGTCCACTGCAACAGCTGCAATCCACCATTGTCTTATATAAGTGTTGTGTAGTTTATTTTGCATTGTTACACCCTGTATGCTGTTGTACAGCACCACGGAGAAGATGCACTATAAAATCAATAATAATAGTAATAATAATAATACAAATAATAGTATGCTGAAATTCACTGAGAGACCCACTCTCTCACATATGTGTGTAGAAGCAGTATGTATGCCAAGATGCTGGATTCTAGACACTTTGGCCATGGAAGTGATTGAAACACTTGAATTTAATGGAGAGATCTCTCAATACTTTAAGCAATATAGTGTATATAACCAATTTTTTTATACCTTATCACCAGGTTTGAAATGTCGCCGAAGAAAACTTGTTAGAAAAATGGCCAAATCTTCCAACCAAGGTACCAACATTTTAGTCTCTGCCCAAGGTAATGCTTATTTATGTGAAGTGTATGGGAGAAGGACCATGGTGGCTGCCATCTTAATTTTTTTTTGCTGAGCATCTGGTTGTCATGCTAATGTTTTAACCTCAGTCTACTATGTAGAAGTCAGAGCGCCTGATCTGTGTAGTAAGTTTAAGTCACATAGGGGGTGTATGCAATAAACTGCATCAATAGTATAGAATTGAATATCCTTCTTCCCCAAGTGAGACAGACACCACACCCAGAATTATTTTTGGAGACATGGCAATTCACAAAGCGCTGATAGTACATAATAGCAGCAACAACATAGTACAGATTATAATTACATAATGACAGAAACACTATTACAGCAATGACACATAGTGCAGATAGCAGCCACAATGTGCAAATAAGCGTGATATGATTAGAGATGGCCCGAACCTTTTTCTGTTCGCAAACCCTGTCCGCGAATCTCCTGCGAAAGTCCGGTTCGCGCAAACTTTCGCGAACCGCAATAGACGTCAATGGGGAGGTGAACTTGGGAAACTAGAAAAAATTATTCTGGCCAGAAAAGATGTTTCAAGGGGTCGAACACCTGGAGGGGGGCATGGCGGAGTGGAATAAATGCCCAAAATCCCAGAGAAATATCTGAATTTCACACACAGCAGTGTTTTATGGGCATAGATCACATTGCAGGCCTACACTGCTTTATAACATCTTGCATGTGTATCCATCAATCTGGAGGAGGAGGATCTTGTCTTCCAGGGATTTGTAGGATTTCAAAAGCACACTTACATACAATGGCCAGGGATCAAACCCAGGTCAACTGGTCAGAAGGCAGCTATGCTCACCACTATACCACCAACACTACAGGCTGAAGCCAGCCTAGCATGTACCATTGTAATATATCATACATATAAATAGCTATCTGGGGTTCTCTTTGGACAACTGTTGAACACAAAAGGCAGGGCCATCCCTGGGTCGGCTTGAACCAACAACCTTTTGGATAACAGCCGAATGCATTAACCAATTGTGCCACAGCCAGCCTAGCATGTACCATTGTAATATACCATAAATCTAAATGGCTATCTGGGGTTATCTTTGGACAACTGTTGAACACAAAAGGCAGGGCAGTCCCTGGGTGGGCTTGAACCACCAACCTTTTGGTTAACAGCCGAACACACTAGCCAATAGGGATGATCGTAAAGAGCAAATTATTTTCCGCCGGAATTCATGGATTCCACCAGTGCTGAATTCCATCGCTATGAAAATTCCGCCGGATTTTGGGAAATTCCTCGGAATTCCGGATTCCAACGGAAAAATAAAATAATCGTAAATGGAACCTTGTTGATGCTATATGGTAGCCCATGGACCCCTTTGACTGTTCCCTTAGTCCTTTTTCTCCTCCCTTCCTCCTGGAGGGGGGAGGGTCTTGTCTTCTAGCGAATTGTAGGATTTCAAAAGCCAGCTTACATACCTTGGCTGGGAATCGAACCCAGGTCTAGTGCTTGGTAGGCTGCTCTATTCACCACTATACCACCACCAACACTACATGCTGAAGCCAGCCTAGCATGTACCATTATGATATATCTAAGAGAAAAATGAGCTTGCTTAGGGATTTGTAGGCTGTAAAAAGCCAACTCACATACATTGGTCAGGAATCAAACCCAGGGCTACCACTCTGTAGGCTGCTATCCTAACCATTATACCACCAACACAACACACTACAATGCTACATGCTGAAGTCAGCCCAGCATGTACCATTGTGATATAGCCAAGAGAAAAATTAGCTTGCTTAGGGAATTGTAGGATTTAAAAATCCAGCTTACATACATTGGCCAGGAATCAAACCCAGGTCTAGTGCTTGGTAGGCTGCTATCATAACCATTATACCATGAACACTACATGCAGAAACTTCTTGGAGCAGACTTACTTCCTACCTCCAAAACACACACATACATCCCCATAAAATCATTCAACAGCAACTGCATGCACAGTCTTTGTGGTACACAGTCTCTGTGGCACAATTGCCACCCAGGCATGGCCTTGCCTTTTGTGTTCAACAGTTGTCCGAAGAGAACTGTAACAATCGACGGGGACACCGCCATAGTGGAGAGCGGCACTTCGGCCGCCTCCGCATCACAGCAGGCAGTGGTTCCCGTCCTGCAGGTGTGCAAGACGCCTCACATAGGTCTCTCAGCCGCACAAGAGGTTAGGGCTACCCTTGCGCGCACCCGGCGGCAGGACCTTTATCTGTTGAGGAGACGAGTCAGCTGATCCGGCGATCAGCTGACCCCAGCCAGCCAATCACATGCTGACTTTGGTCCCAGCCCCCTGGGCAGGCTGGTGGAGCTAGCTTTCTGCATTTAAGCATGAGAGGTCATTTGCTCAGTGTCTGCTGTTGCGAATACTCCATGTTAGCGCTCAGACCTTTGATAGCTATAATTATAACTCATTACTATTGTTGATTTATTGCGTATGGCCCTCTGTACTGATTCTGTACTTAGCTATCTGATCTTTTGCCAATTTTCTGCCTGTACTTCTGACTCTGATTGTGCCTTCTGACTCTGTACCTCTTCTGCCTGACCCGTTGCCGACCTCAGCTTAGTAGTGATAAAGTTATTTGCGAATGAATGGAAGAGGCGCTGACAGGGGAAAATTGCTTCCATCCTGAAGGTGAAAAAACCTGTGGGCTCAATTGCTTGATCTTATTTATTTGCTAGCAAAAAATTCCTGTGTGGATAGATCAGAGACAAATTAATCCAGGCCCAAGCCTGTGTCTGACAATGCTACAAGCAAGTCGAGAGGAAGAGGCAGACAAAAACGATGTGTGTAAATCCTTATCTTAGTAGCTAAGCATTGCAGGAGACTAGAGCTTGCATTTTACAGACAGGAAGTTTTGAATCAGGTTTATAGGTATAGCATAGTATAGGTAGCCAGGTCTGCACCAGTATTACATGGGTAGTTCCACCCCCCCATTACAGTCAGTACTCCTTAAAGTATAGTAAGCCAAGTGTGCCCCAGTATTATGTGGCCCACTCAGGATTCTCAACATTGCTGATTGTAATTTTTCATTTCAAATTTCTTACCTTAGATGGTGAAAAGAGGTGCAGACACCGGCAGGAGGAAGCCAAAGCTAGACAGGCAGTCCAGAGTACTGCTCAGACGGTGCAGGAGGAGACACCCAGGCGTACTCGTAAGTATTTTGGGCAAATTCTCGCTTGAAATGTTACTATTTGCCTAACAATAGATTACAAATCATTCTTCTTTGGAACAATCAGTAAATACCGTTTGTGAAGACTAATGGACAACATTTCTCCTAGTCAATACGATCTGATTTATGAAATCAATCCTAATTTTGAATTGAGGTCGTCAATCTGATTGGTTTGGTTGGGATATTTTTGTCCTTTAGTGGTTCCAAATGATCATTTAACAACGTTCATTAGAAGAATTGCTTGTAACCGTTGGTTAGGCAATTTGTATCATTAGAGGCTACCTTAAAGTGGAACTGACCTTAAAATTTGAAACTGTAAAAATATCTGATGTGTTGCTTAATACTATTTTAATAAATACAAATGTATGTTTACTGTAATATACCTGTCAGATGTCCTTATTTCTGTTACTGCATTCTAGTGGAGTGAGCAGCCATCTGTTGGTTGGCAAGTTTACAGTGCCATCCAGCTGATTTCTACTTCCTCCAGCCCCTACTTCCTCAAGCAGCTCCTTTCTCCAATGACTCTGCATCAAGCAGCTCCTTTCTCCAATGACTCTGCAGTATGCAGATTGTGGTAGGGTACAGTTATTGATGTAATCTGGCTGCGCCTGTGTATGTAATGTCTGCCTGTGTTTTCCAGCCTGTCATTTTTCTGCTGTGTCATCCCATTATAATAAAGGAATAAGATGGTCGATTGACTGCCAAATTTCCAGATGTTCGGCCACCTCTACACAATGCACATATGTAAATCAGTTATGTAATGCAACAATTATCTCCCACAAGACACATAGCAATTTACAATGGATTATAAATCCACCAAATACTACCACATATTACAAAATAAATTATCCACATGATTTGTAGTCCATTCCCACCAAAATAATACTAACATCAACCATGCATATACTGTATATGACATGCAAACAAACATATCAGGTATCACTAACAATTGCAATGCACCAATTATCTCAACAAAAGAAATGCTGCTATTTAGACACATGCACAAGGACGATTCTGGATCGATTTCAGCATGAAATTGATCGGGAATCAGCCTGTGGTGTATGGGCAGCTGACAAATCTCTCTCTAATAAGATTAGAGATAGATTTGTCTCTTGGTCGAATCTGCCCATCATTGCCCTATGTATGGGCACCTAAATAGCTGAACAGAAGAAAGGTGGGGGACAAGACTGTCTCCTAATTATCTTTTTAATTATCTAGTGTTAGGTGCGGCTGCGGTGAGGTTGGCATTAGGTGTAGCGTTGAGATTAGTGTTAGGTACAGGGGTCAGATTAGTGTTAGGTGCGTCTGCGCTGAGGTTAGCATTAGGTGTAGTGGTGAGATTAGTATTAGGTGCGGCTGCGGTGAGGTTAGTGTTAGGTGCAGCGGTGAGGTTAGTGTTAGGTGTGGCGGTGAGGTTAGTGCTAGGTACAGGGGTCAGATTAGTGTTAGGTGCGGCGGTGAGGTTAGCGCTAGGTACAGGGGTCAGATTAGTGTTAGGTGTTGCGGTGAGGTTAGCCTTCGGTACCGGGGTCAGATTAGTGTTAGGGCTGGTTCAGACAGATGTTTGCGGAGCGTTTACCGCCCGCGTTCGGGACTTGGCGTTTAACACTCCCATTCAAGTGAATGGGAGCGTTTGTACTAAGCTTTTACCGGCGGTTACGCGAATGCGGCGTTCGGGTCCCGATTTTTCCCTTGCATTCAAGGAGCCCCTGGACGCTACATGTAGTGTCCTGGGGCGGTTTACTGCCACGGGTAATGTCCCCCTAGGGGAAAAAAAACACAGACCGCATGCGAATGCTATGTGAAGGCTGCTAAAAGCGTGAACGCATAGCCAGCGCAACGCAGCCAAACGCGACGCCACAGAAAGACCGTCTGAACCATCCCTTAGGTGCGGCAGTGGTGGTGAGGTTAGCCCCCCAGTATAGGTATCTATAGAGCTCGATATAGAGAGCCAGGAAACCCCCCGGCATAGGTACCAGAGAGCCCCCCCCACAGAAAGCCAGGGGGTCCCAGTATATGGCCAGTGAAACTGAGTTTATGTGTTGGGATAGAGGGAAACAGGGAGCCCCCCAAAGCAGTTTGTAGGGGAGGGAAAGGTGATGTAACTCACCACATCAGACTCCTGCCTTCACAGGAAGAATCACTCTACGGTTTGGGGGCAGAGCTTCGATCCAGTTTAGGGGCAGAGCTTCCACCCGATTCGGGGGCGGGACTTCCAATTGGTTAGGGGGCGGAGCTTCCACCCGGTTTGGGGGCGGAGTTTAGCGCTTGTGGTAATTGGGGGTGGAGCTTCACCATGATTTTGCGGTGGCACTTGGCTTCCGTGCAGCCCCTTTGTAACTCCTCCTGCACAGTGCTTCCCTTGGCCGAGAGGTGGAGTTTGTAGTAAGAGCAGCCAGCCCAGGGCCATTCTAAGGGCAGGGAGCTGGAGCTTTCTCATCCTATGCGTGAACTCTAGTCCAGCATGAATGAACAGTTACTGCTGAAGGCGGGGCTTTGGATGGACAAGCAGCCACAGTGCTGCAAGCAAGTTTTTAATGTTTACACAAAAAGTGCTGCACAGGCACTATCTATCCACTCCTATGATCTGTCTGTCCATCTGCTCTGCTCTGCCTGTCATCTCACTGGCTTCCGATGAGGCGCCTCCTGATGACGTTCAATGTAAACACAGCCTTGCCGACAAGGAGATCTCCCAATGTCCTCTGCGAGCCTGCCGGCAGTGCCGGGCAGGTGGGAGGGATTTTTTAATTTATTTTATGTTATGTATTTTATTTACATTTTTTTTACATTTATTGTACACTTTTTGCTTATGATTTTTATAAAGGATTCTAATGGTCCATTTTGATATTTAGAGTTCAGTTCCTCTTTAACCTCTGCTGGTGCGGTTTTTCTTTCAGCAGTCAAGTCTAAGGTCCACAATCATTTGCATTGTTGATTCTAATGTCTCCTTCTTTACTTCTTCTCCTAGGTCAACCTGTCAAGCGTAGGCTGTTTCTATCAAAGAAGGGGGAGGATAATGGTGGCGAGGCAGGGCCGAGTGGCGGTCACCCACCAGAAATGACACGGGAGGAGGAGCAGGAGGAGGAGATGGATGAAAATTTAAGTAAGTATTGTTTGTGCGACAAAATTATTGCTAGAATCTTACTCTCTCTCTTCCAACACATGGGTAAGACAAAACCTACCTCAACCACAGTCTTAAGGTCACAGTCTTAGGGTGGCCACTAATGGTAGAATTTTCTTAATGATAGAACAAAAATTATTCTTCTTCCAATGGATTGTAAATGATGGTTTGGGATCACTATTGGACATAACATCTCCTAGCCAATTAAATCCAATTATTGACATTGATTCCATTTTTGGCCCCAGCCCATCAATGTGATCAAATTGCTTTTAGAGATAGTTGTCCTTTCATGGTCCCAACCAAACATTTAAAATTATTCATTACAAGAATTGTTTGGATAGTCTCTCTCTCTCTCTTCCTTACAGCAGTGGCATAACAATAAGGGGGGCTGAGCACTGAGGCCCATAAATCCTTTGCTACGCCACTGTTAAATCAAGAGCAACATCCAAACTTCCCGCTAGGCTTTGCTGACATTTGTAATGATTTATTCTCACCTTATTATAAAAATCCAAATCCACTTACCTGGGGCTTCCTCCAGCCTGTGGCAGGCAAGGAGGTGCCCTCGCCGCGGCTCCACAGGCTCCCGGTCTCCTCCGGTGGTGCACCCAACCTGGCCAGGCC